>NW_010317319.1:7500-31062 GCF_000700745.2 Antrostomus carolinensis | reverse complement strand
CCAGGCCCGGCCCCGAGCCCCCGCCGGGAGCCGTGTCAAGCCGTGCAGCCCCGGGCCGTGTGAGCGGGCACGTCCCGCCGCCGCCCTTACAGCCGGGGTTTAGCCTGTCCGCAGCGTGCTCTGTAGGCAGGGGAATAATTTGAAAATGAGGAGTAATTGCTTCCTACATTAAGCATTTTTAAACGCTTAAGTAGACGGCGAATTTCCTACGTTTTAATTACAACACAATATAACTGTTACTTAATAAATCTCTGTCTAAATCTTTGTACATGCTAATCAAATCCCATGCCAGGAGAAAAACCGTAAAAGGCTCAACTGTTACTCGTGGGGAAAACGCCGGTTTTGAAACCTTTTTTTCCATGCGATGGAGACATTTCAAATGATATCAGAGGTTTCTCGGATAAACTGGCTTCCCAGCCCTTCATTTGTTATGCTTATAACGAAGTCGAGGAAAAACTGTGATCTCTGTTTAGCGTGTTCCCATTCAAAGGCAGAGGTTTCAGACATATTTTTCGAGTTCTGTGTCTGGTTTTGGATTCCATGTCGAGGAGACCTTTGTAGCTTGTATTTGGTGCTGAGAGCAGCTGAATCAGACCCTTTCAAATTCAAGATGTGGAGCGAAAACTGCGGAATGCTTGCAAAGAAGTGAATGAGGCAGAGTGGGAAATACCATAGGCCCCAAAGGTGAACAATCACTTTATTCCATATATTGCCTTACAAACAATATACAAACAATATACCACCCTTAATGCTGTCCTGTTTGTTTTGTATTACATTTTTGTCTTGTCCCATTTTTATTCTTTTCATTTCATATTACAGATAATGTGCAGAGCAGTACAGCCATGATTGTACAGTTAAAGACAGAATTAGGGTTAGGTTTAGAGTTAACATTCATCCCTCCATAATTTTCTTTAAAAATGAAACAAATGACATGTTAGCAGTCTTACTAAAAATGATGGCAATAGCTTGTCACTATGTTAAGAACAGTGGTACTGTGGCTGTGTTGTCTTAGCTTCCAGGCTGGGCCTTCTGCAGGCGTTTCTGCTGAAATATTCACAGGGCTGGGCTCATAGGCTCTATACCATTGCCTCTGTGGGAACCTCATTTACCTCGACAGATGTGTACATGGGTTTATTTTCAATGCTAGTGTTGGAAACTATTTTTAAATCTTTTTTCACTCTTTCAATATTTATGCTTTCATCATAATATCACTGTTCTACTGTCAATACCAGTCTTACTTTAAAGTTTTGTTCAACCTGAAAGATCACCTGAGAAATGTAATTTAAACATATTCGCTATTTGAAAATGGAGCAAATTGCTATTAATAAAATAGAATTCATTTACCAAAATACATTGTCCGGAGAGTTTAAAAGGGCAGAAAAATCAAGAGGTATTTATCCTGAAGGTCATTTTCAGAACCCTGCTTATTACAAAAAGACACAGAGGAGATTCCACTGCATGCTTTTCCCCCGTAATAGTATGGATAAATAGAATTTGGCTTTGGAAAGTTCTAATGTGTAGACCAGTCTATTCAGGTAGTATTCAGACGTGCTTACCAGAGAATTCATTCACATGTACATTAATTACTTCATCTATCATAAGGTTTACTACCTTGCTAATTTAGAATGTATTTAGAGAAAATTCATGCCAAATAAGGGTGTGAAAATGTGATTTTTTTTGCAGCTTTGGCAACATTATTTTTGCCAAAAGATTTGTTCCAACAGGGTGCAAAACAAAATTTTTGAACCCAAGTCTTGCTGCACGTAGCACTGACTTACTGTCTGTCCATTTGGTAAAGTGCAGTGACTCTGGGATGGTGATCTGTGACAGTAAAGTCTTGCCAAAAGGCTCTGGCTCTGATGTTCTTAGATCTTTACATAGTCTCTTGCAATGTGTACTGCTTTGTGGATGAGCAGGGAACAGGAGAGCACATTGGTTCATTTGTGCAAATCTAGCAAAGGGGTATCTGAAATGGCGGAAAATGGGGAAGCCACAGTCACAATTTATATGCCAGAAGGACTATGGTGAAATAGGCTTTGTCTTTGGACTTCAGGGTAAATGCTGTTTTCCTCATCTCCTTTGGGCAAAGCTCATTACAAAAGCTGGGTCTTAAGAAGGCAAACAGCAGATTTGCCCTGAGAAGAGACGTGAGTGTTCTGTAATATTCCAGTTTTATGTCTATTACCAAAATCAGTGGTGCCTACAAGAAGAGTAGAGCAGCAGGGAACCAAATGTGTTTCACTTAGGATTTCCAATTAGACAATAGGGGCAAAAGGAATGTGCTCTGAAGCACATTAACAAAGGATTTTGTGTGAGCAATACGGAACTCTGCTGTTTCCAACAAATACCAGCTATATATTTTAAGCATCGGCAGCATTTAAGACACAGGTTCACCTTGTCCACAGCTTGCAAATAACTCCATAGGTATGAGGCAAGTGAAGGACTTGTTCTCCTAGCCTTAGTCATGGGTGATAATATTTTAGTTCTCGAGAAATCCCCTGGAAACTCCCTCTTCATGAGAAAGACTAGAAAGATGGAGCCCCAAGAGTAAGGTCTTCTATACTTTTAGGATATATTTGTTAGATCACGCCTTTTAAATGATATACATTTGGTTGTAGCACAGGATCCCGTAGGCTTTTTTCAGGCTAAACTCTTATTGCCCTCCCAGACTTGCCAGCCAGCAGCCAAGGCTTCGATGGGTTTGAGCGGCTGCATTTCATCCCTTGCCCTACACATCAGTGGGAATTTGGCCTGAGAAAAGACTCCACAAAAGAGGCAGAAAGACTTCACATTTTTGCCTCAGCAATACGCAGTCACACTCATTTAACATGAAGCTGAACTTCTGGATGTAGAAAATTTTTTACTTTAAGTATTATGAATTTCCTGGTGTCTCTGGGGCCTTTGTTTGTGATGTTGTTCGGTATTCGGGTTTGGGGAGTTGAAAGCTCTGCCTGGCAGGCTGTGATTCTGTATCAAACATTCCCCAGGAAATCAGAGAGATGCCTTGTCAAGTTTCTATTCATTTTTAATTACCTGATGTCCCAAGTTGTAGTTTATACGTAAGCAATTGCATTGTATTTTCCTGGTGCGTCACAAATTTGTCATACGGCTTTGCAAACAGAGTGACTGTGAATCAGAGAAACTGAAAAGGAAAATAGATTTTTCTGAGCGCTTGGCAGTTTTGGGTCATACACATTTCATACAGAGCTCAGTTATATTGCAGTATTTATACAGAAAGGCACATTCAGTGTGGTGTTGGGGGGAAGGCTTCTGCAGATAATTATATTATTAATACAAAGGATGAATATTCTGAGTATTTTATGCATTAAGCAGCTTATACTGACAGCTGCATTAGGGAAAAAAATAGCTGAAATAATTGAAATAGAAACCCATGTGTACCCTGCATTTGAAATTAAAACATTTAATAAACATGTATCATATTTAAAATGCAGTTTTCAGACATCTGATGCTTCTGACTTCCTGGACTAACGTCATGGATGTGCAGACTGAAAGAACTGTGGTCTGTATTTACACATGTATGAAAATGCAGATCTGCCGTATATCTGTACAATTTGTTGAGAGGCAAATAGCTTTGGAAATACGTTTTTTTCAGAATTATTTGCTGTGTATATTGCAGGAAGCAGATGTGTACATTACCACAAGGAGCTGATACTCATTAATGGAAAAAGCTCACAACTGGGAGGTCTAAGAGCAAGTGGTTGTTGCAAGCTTGCTCCTGGAGAGGGTATGGTGTTCGGAGGCCTGATCCCAAACCTACCGGAGTTGCTGAAAATATTCCTCCTAACTCAGAGGGGCCTGTGAACATGGTTCGAGTGAAGTCTTCCCCTGATGTATTTGGCAGACCCCAAAGTAGCAACTGCTTCACCTCTGTCTCAACTGAACTTCATCAGCTGTTAGTGGCTTGAGTTTTTGGCTTTGCTGGGATAGCACTCCCTGTCCTTGGGTTGCGTTCTGATTAGGGGTCATGAGCTACATGTGCTGCAAGCACATAAAGGGAAGGCTCCATTTTAGGACAAATGATTGCAAATAATTGTGGACGCAATTCTGGACAATTATTTGCACAGAAAATGTAGGCAATGTAAATATTTAATTCCTGATCTTTGTAGATGAACAATGAACTGGATATGTGGTGGCCAAAGCATCTGTAATTGTTTTTATCTGCAGTGCTTAGAACCCACAGCACACGGTAACTTTTTTGGGAAGAAGATGAAAATGTAACCTTAAATGTTGTGGTCAATTACATGGTTCTCCTACACAGATTGTTTATTGAAAAAAATAATTAGCAGATTACTTACTTGGCATTTTATATTCTAACTCAGGATCCAGGCAGTTGGATTCCTGCTATGGGTCTGTGCAAAATCCCTCAATGATAAAGGTCCGGACTTCATGCTCCTCACTCGTGCCTGGGGACTCCGGGGAAGGTGTTGAGGAGAGGTGCTTATTTGCTTTCTTGCTGTAGTACCTAGCAGAATTGTTAGCAGAGTTCCTGTCCAGTGCAGGGGTTCAGACCTTGGCTTGGAGACTGTCTGGTTCTGTGTCACTCTCATTGGGATCTCCAGACCGGTGCCTGTTACTAAAATACTGTTGCTAAGATGGTCTGCTCGAGGTCTAGGCATCCATGTCATTGCATGTTGTGGGTGAGGGGTGTGAGCTGATCCCACTACATGCACCCGATTCCTTCCCAGGTGATCTGGATGGCACCCCATTCGAACCCCATTTGTGAGACCTGCCTCTTACTGGCCACCTGCTTCTACGGCCAAAACACAGTGCCCTGCCCACCAACCCCCACGGCTTCAGGGCACTCCACCTGGATGAAACTAATAAAGAAAGTCAGAGAGGTGAGTGAATAGTACAATGACATTCAAACTGCACTCTGAGCACCCTCTGCTCAAAGGGCCCCAGCCCACCTGGAGCTTTGCCATGACAAACAGGACCAGGGACGGAAAAGTGAGAGTTGTAAGAGATACCCACCACAGCCAAGGAGCAGAGTGCCAGGGGAAGGGGGATTAGGTAGGACCCGATCTGTTCAGTCTTCAGGTGCTTGCAGTATAGTGGGAAGTAGATAAAGACTGTGTAGTGTGTTTGAATTTGTCTGTTGTGGTAATTTATCAGCTCTTAGGAATTGCCTACATGCCTACTCATAATGACCACAGACATTCAATAATCGATGGGCTCATTAACTTCCCAGTAATTGCCTCTGCAGCATCAGAAATTTGTTAGGCAAAGGGGACCACTGTTTGGCTCTCCCTGAAGAGGACAAAGTGGGAACTTTACCAATTTGACCCCATATTTGCCTTGCTTCTAGCCATCAAGAAACCTTTTGATGTCTCTATGTCCATAAGTCTCCTTCTTCCAACCTCAGTCTCATTTAAATAGCACCCTATTGAAATTACAATATATTGTTAAATATATTAAGAAGGCATTTTTCATAGAACCTTTTGCTAATACATTATAGTTCTAACCATCAGAGTAGAAAGAACAAATGCTTATTCCTTTCACTGTATTTGCTTGTTTAAACTCCGTATGTGTCCTGCCTGACTCTAGATTTTGCCAGAATACCAAGGGGGAATTATTGTGCAAATCTATTATCAAACTATGTAAATGTGTTGTTGGTTCCTACTCAAGGGATTTTGCTTATATGGCATGATTTTTTTTTCTGAGCTTTCCTTTTGTCCTCATAAGCCCTGTATACCCATCTAGAGGAGACTCAAGTTGTGTCTTTGTCATCAAAATCAAGCTTTGTGCTCACAGCAAACAGAATTTATTTTAACTTCACTTTGAAATAGTATAGTTGTGAGGTTTGTTGAATAACATAATATATCCCAAGACCAAGCACCTTCACCGGAAAAAGCAGTAACTTGCATTTATATCATCCTTCCGAAACTGGAGTACAAATGGAAAGCAACCATTCAGTGAATGTGCCGACCTTGCACAATAATCTGTGTTTGTGAGACATTTTAGGTGGACATATTAGTGTGTGCTTGGTGTGCCGTATGTGGTAGATCTCACTTCACTGTGAAAATGGTCTAAACCCATCCCTCTTCTGAAGCAGCATTGGAAACTCTTGCTCCCCCCTTTTCCCTCGGAGTGCGCTTAGGTTTTACAAGAACCTCTGCCTTGTCTCCATCGTGCCTTTTTCTCCTACCTCTCTTTTTCTCTGTTGTTTTTGTAGTGAATTCTTCAGTCTCTGAGAAAGAGGGGTCTTTTTGCTTTTGTTTCTGCTGTAGTTTGTTTTGGAAAAGACATAAAATGCCCCTGGCTCCTTTAGGAAAGGATTGGCGATTGTGTGCAAATTCAAATTACTATTACTATTTCCAAAACTGTGTTTTTATTTCCCTGAAGAGGCTGAGATTTAAAATTTGATAAGAAAATATAATTAAGAGTGATTTTGATGCATGTCGCAGCTATAGTTAAAACACTCAATTGATATTATCTGATTTCTGTGTTATTCAGTGCAGCTGGGGATGCCTGTAAGTAAAGGAAACAACTTTAAGTTAATAAAAAAGCACATTAAGCATGGGGAATGGGATCTCCTCATTATTAAGGGAATGAACATTATTTTAGAAGGAAGTAGTGTGGTTTTCTCATGCAGTACATTGTAATGCATTGAATTTAGTAACAGGAGAAATAACTGTAAATAAAATGACACCTTTGTAAGAGACACTAAGTTTAGAATCTTAGAGCACTCAAGCATGCAAATAACTCTGGTTTAATTGTGACTTCAACTAGAATACCAGCATTGCCTCGTATGACTTACACTGAAAGAGGAATACTGTAATTCCCCGTTCTTGAAAGGTCTTTTTCCATTTTTCAAAGCTCAGTCTTCTGGGAATCAACCCAGCTCAGCTGAGCAACAGGCTGACTGTAAACCCCTTGCCCACGTGTTATTTTAAAAGCTCCTCAATTCCAGTGTTTCACCACTGCTCAGTCTTTCTTGAAAATAAAGGCATATGTTTCAAAGTAATATCCTACCTACAAAATGTTTCCCTTTCTGTCCAGGATTTTCTGGATGTCAAAATTATTTAATGACAATGTCCTAATTTTTCAGAGTCTGTATTATTCTTTTCTGTTTGCAGTTAAAGTAATAGAAAATCAAAGGGGGTATGTGTTCAGTAAAATAAGTTCATTCATCTAAGACTATGGATATATAGTCTAATATGAAAAGATTTTTGCCATAAATTTTTTCAGAATTCCAGCATTATAAAAAGACAGCAAATCCTGATTTGCAAGATCAATACCAACTAGGTTATTCACATACAGTTTAGCAATTTTATTACATTTTTCTTAAAAGATTTTTAATAAAAAGTGTTATAATAAATGGGAGAAATTTACTCAGTTCTCACTTTTAAAATATTTCTTCTTTAGGTAACTCTGACTTGCCTGTGTAGGCACGTTAATTTTTATGGGACACTGATCTGAATTAATGTTTGTAGGGCCATGTCATTTTTCCCATTGATTCTGTAGCACTGAAGAACAGCTTCAGAATTTATCTCTAATTTAGTTACCTTCAATTTCTACCAAAATATTATTTAAGATTATTAATTTTAAAACCTTAAAAGAAACATAGGTGTATTACTTACATCTTTAGGTAATGCTGTTTTCCTAAATGAGATTTCCATTACAGGCCTGCTGCCGATGTTTTACTTGGAAAATTTGTTTACTCTTCCCTTGGGATCCCATATGTTGGTTTGATTTATAAATCATATTTAACCTCAATTAAAAAGGGAGATTTAGCATGTTTGCTTCCTTTATGTTTGCAGTTTGCATTTGATTGCTCCTAGCCTTGTTGTCATAACCTTTTTGACTGATTATGTGCATGTCACTAAGAACATGACATATCCTCTGGGTTTTCAAGGTAATTTGCTCTTCTGATTGAAGGACTAGATATTCCGCCCTGCTCCCTGCTATGCTTTTCCCTTGCTGTGGAAAAAAATGATTTCTCCAGTACCTACTTTGTGACTGTGACTGTAACTTTGCAGGACATTCAGCGTTTCCAGAAGTTGTTTAAGTAAGTTTTTCATTTTGAAAAACGAGCAGTGAGAGGGTGTCTGTCTGCGGAGCTGGGGTTGCGTCCCTGCAGCTAAAGCTGCTGCCAGCGCTCCACTGTGTCGAGGAGCTTCTGCACTCGGTCAGATGGTTGTGGTACCTCCACAGACTTGTTTCGTTTGCTTTCGCGGAAGGGCTCCGTGCTGGAGGATCAAGGCAATGCGCTGAGCTTGCTGATGCAAGGACAGGAAGGATTTGTTCCATCCAAGTCAGTGTCAGAGTTGAGAAGTACAAATGAAACAGCAACCTTATTCACCAGAGGTGTGTTCCCCAGTCTTGACACAGCCTGAAATTCTGCTGATTCCCGCAGGGGAGTTTGGGCTGGGTCACTGTCCAAACTCATGATGGCTGGTGATTTAGGTAACTTGAGCTTGAAGCCTATGTTTTTTTCTCCAGAAACACATTTTTTTTTCATAGACATTTCAAATACTTCTACAAAACATAAACTTTTAGTCTATGCAATAAATTATGTATTTAATAAAATATTGTAACAATTACATTACAACGGGCAAGTGATTCAAATAATTGGTCATAATAACTTTAAAATAAGAATAATAATTTACATTCTTTGGGACACTTACTTTGAAGTTAGACTATAAAACTGAGCTGACGTCCACCTGTAGCATCAAATCTGCTCTTGTTTGTATTCATGTAAACCTGAAATGAGATAATTTGCATAACTGCTATTAGTAATAACTGACATAAATGCAGGTCTGTGATTTTGAGTGCTGTTTCTGAGAAAATTCAGGTAACTCTGGGTAATTTTCTGATAACATTTAGAAGCCACATGTGAATAGATCGCAGGGAGAGTGCCTAATTTTGATACTCAGAGAACACATACTTAGGAAGTAAAAGGCAGAGAAGGAAGAGTAGAGAGGAGGATGAAACAAAACGAAATAATGTAATTTAATTACAGGGTATAATTTGAACTTATGCCACGGTGTCTGAAAGTGGAATGTGTGAATAGTGAATGGTATTAACATGGCCAAAGTAGGAAAAAAAAGTCTGTAGTTTGTCTGATAGGGATTGAATGGGAAGTTTGTCCAGAAGGCTTGTGCCCTGTGTCTCCTTATGATGCAGGAGAGAGGAGGCTGAAGCTGTATGACACATATCAGCATAACCTTCACAACAGAAATGGAGGGTTGTATGGGGGTTATCTAGTTTGGAGAGGAACTGTTTTGACTTTTAGGAGTCCAAAGAGCCAATGGAAATTATTTGTTCCAAAGACAATCCCACATAGACTTGGTTCTAGTCTTGCTTTTCGTCCACCCACCCTCTCTGTGTCCCAAATCCCAAACAGACTGAAAACAACGATGACAACAAAAGTGTTCTCTAATTACTATTGTCCCTAAAGTGTCTAAAACTAAAAATTCCCTCTGTTAAATCTACTGAACCACCTCCTTCAGTGCTGAAAATGCATGCAGTCCATTTGTTTCAGCAGCATCATTTTATGTGACCTGAAGAGAGACCTTGTGTCCTCCTTGGCTTTGAATTCTGGCCTGGATATTCCTTTCACTGGCACTGCTGCGTATCATCAGTAACTGGGCAGAAAGGCACCAGACCCAGCTTGTGATCCTGACCCAACCACTGTTGTTTTGCAGGTATTTTTGCGAGAACATGTTTAACTGAATTTGCAAATCGGTGGGAGGTTATGAATACAGCTCTAAAATTTGGAAATACTTATTTTGTAAGTTATTTCAAAACATTGATAGAAGGAGCAATTCAGAGCAAATGTTTCTCTCTGGTCTTTGTACAAGCCAGACAGTAAGTGCTTGCAAACAGGAACCGTTATCATTTGCACAGCAGAAGTTCTTGTTCAGTTAGAACTACATGTTTGTTTGTTTGCTTTAAAAAATTAGATTTCCCTTGAAAAGCAATGGTTTAAATTAAGAAAAAAAAATATTTATAAAACTTAAAAAACAGGTTCAAGAAGCACTGCACTTAAAACAAGTTCTAAGGGTTTTAAAAATCCATAAACACCATGGGGTTCTCGCACTCCTAATTATGAATGTTTAGATTTTGGTGTTCATTTCCTCTGACTGAAATACTGCAGGATGAATTATTCATCCAGTATATACAGGGTCATGGAACTTAATCCTCTCCATTTATTTTAAGTGAATGTCATGTTTGTAAAAAGTGCCAGATTGACAGACAAGACTCAACCTTTCTGATAACCTACACTTTGTATCTAAAGTTGTTTAGAAGTAAAAACTCTTGTGGTTAAAATTATTGGGTCAAGTCCTTCACTGATGAAAGTCAGAGATGAAAATCAGGGGTTTTTTTTGAGTAGCATAGTTTTAAATCACATAAGGTGAGGTTTTCTCTGCCCCCTCAGCTTTAAATTCGGACCAGAGGAGGTCACTGGTTGCTCTGCAGGTATGGCTCAAACCTCCCCCGAAGCAGAGCCATGCTCCACGTTGGGCCTTCCCATCGCAGTGCCACCTGCTTGGCTGAAGGTACCTACTGGCATTCCCATCATCATGGTTTTGAGTGGTAAAGCTTTGTAGCACTGGAACTAAAATAAGAATGATTCATTAATTCAATGAGGCAGCGACAACAGCTTTCCAGTATCGGTGGCCCATGACAAGTTGCAACTGGCGGTCCCTGCACACCTGCCTCCATGTCCTGCCCTCAGTAGTTGGGGCAAAATCTTTCTCACATTCAAAAGAGTTAGCCTTTATAAAAACACCAGTTATCTCAGTTTTACCTGAATGAAGGGTAGAAGGGGTGGGTAAAAGAGTTGTTCTGTCTGTTATAAATCAGGATAGGTATTCTTTTAAATTAAGCTTTTACAAAAACTAGTGCATCTTTGGTCAAGTCCCATTTGTTTTGTCAGTAACAACCCAAGTAGTACCTCCAATGTAATTCAGTAACAAACTAGGGCTTTTCCATTAATTATAGTTCAGAGACTTTCATTTTACTTTGTGCCATAAGACCATACTAAGGAAGGCCACATAATGGTAAATAGAAGTAGAGGAACATATATATTGTTGGATTAAATATTCATCAACAGTGCCTGAATGAATGCAAGCTGTTCATGAGCTCAGATTTGCCCCAGATCATTCAAACTGATCGGTTTCTGGTTGCTGAGAAACCCTTGGCAGCCTTGTCAGTAGGAGCTGCAGGCCAGGACATGGGCTCAGGCATCGGTGGACCAGCAAAGAGGTGGTCTGTTGGCACATTGCCTGTCACAGATCTATCCTGTGCCCACTGGCACATGATCAGCCCCTGCTCCAGCGTGGGGTTGGGCAGGGCACAGCGCAGGGACCCTGCCTGACAGGCTGTATGGACAAGGCCACTCTGTTTCTGACAGAAGAGAGGTGAGCCCTGGGGCTGGGTTTTGCAGGGCACTGCTCACCCTCGGTCTCTTTAATTTACATGTACATACACAGTCAGCAGCTCCAGGGACTTTTTTTGCCTGGACATAGTGTTTGGACATAGCAGAAAGTCATTTCTTGAGAACCAAAGATTGCCTTTCTCACAGAGAGCACTATCCATGTACTCTTGGTCTGTGATGGTGGGGTGGGGAGAGGAGCTTGGCAAAGTGATTGCATCAGGCAGTATTTCGCCTTGGCATAACTTTGAAGGATGTGTTTACAATCTTATTCTACCTCAGATGAGCATCTGCCTTTTCTAAAGACCTCTAAGAGGAAGTGCCAGCAGTTGGAGAGCGTCCTACAGCATGGCAGTATATATAGCATATGGGAAGTGTTTTCTCTTCTTCCCTGTGGCAAACAAGCACTCGGGCTTTTTCCCAGAGCCACATGTGGTAGAGGGGCACAGTGACAACACAGAAGGCTGGAAGGATATATGCTGCCTCTGTGGCCTGGGACGAATCCTTTCAAAAGCACAGCCCAGGGTTCATGGGACACAACCCACACCCACACACCTGGGGGATTCCAGGTGATTTTTGAGCCTGCTGATTGGTACCGCTTGGGAGTGGGCAAGCCTGGAGGAACAGGGTGGCCTCGCAGAGACCCCAAAAAAACCCTCTTATGAGCATCAGGGGCTGGAGGTTTGTGCTGCCACAATAGCTATGAGACTCTTCAGGAACTTGCCCCAGGTCTTTTCTCCTTCCAGCACCCCTTCCACGTTTCTGTAGTTCTTCTCTCTGCAGAATCCCTATGGGTTGTGGCTCTTGATGTCCCAGTGTTACAAATGGCACTAATGGCTCTACTGCTTGTGTGAAGAGCTTTTTATTGCTGTTCTTTAGAAAAAAAAACCAGAGAGGTGCTCTTTTCTTCTTTCACATTCCTCTTAAAAGCACTTTACACATTGGAGGAGGCAGGGAGCTTGGAGAACAGCAGCATTTTAGGGCCTGTCACACTTTTTACTTTCCAGTAAATTCAGTGAAATAATATTCGATGTGATTCAAGAAGTGTACTAATTTCCAGAGCAATTATTTGGTTTGTATTAATTAGCATTCTTGCAAACACTGATATATAGAGCTGAGGCTAAAGTGGAATTCTGAGACACAGTAGGGGACGTGTAATTGGAGTTGAAGGTCAGGTCACATATTTGGGTTTTCAAAAGAATAAGGCAAGTTTAGCTTCAACAAAGTGTTTATGGATTTGGAATGACAATTATGTTGCTGCTGCAGCTGTATGTTTTGTACTAATTAATATACCTATCACAGGCTTGTGGCTGGGATCCTGTCACTGTTTCCTGCTGGTTTAGATTGCTCTACACGTTCATATTGACTCTGGCAGGATTACTGCTTGGTTTCCCAAGTGGCAATGAGAGGATAGTCCAGCCAGTGGAACTGTGAGTTAGGAAACTCATGAGCCTGAAACCAAGTCAGCACTGTTATGGTGGTAAATACTGGAAATTTAGCCAGGTGCAATCCAGACAGGAATTGAACAAGTGAAATCATAGAATGGTTAAGGTTGGAAGGGACCTTAAAGATTATCTAGTTCCAACCCCCCTGCCATCAGTGGGGACAGCTTCTACTAGACCAGGTTGCTCAAAGCCTCATCCAACCTGGCCTTGAACGCTTCCAGGGAGGGGGCATCCACAACTTCCTTGGGTAACGTGTGCCAGTGTCTTACCACTCTCACAGTGAAGAATTTCTTCGTAATACCTAATCTAAACCTACCTGCTTTCAGTTTAAAGCCATTACCCCTTAATCTATCACTACCTTCCTTTGTAAAAAGTCCTTCCCCAGCTTTCTTGTAGGCCCCCTTCAGGTACTGGAAGCTGCTATAAGATCTCCCCGGACCCTTCTCTTTTCCAGGCTGAACAGCCCCAACTCTCTCAGCCCGTCCTCATAGGAGAGGCGCTCCAGCCCTCTGATCATCCTTGTGGCCTCCTCTGGACTCATTCTAACAGGTCCATGTCTTTCTCTTGTGCTGGGGGCTCCAGAACTGGACACAGTACTCCAGGTGGGGCCTTATGAGAGTGGAGTAGAGGGGGAGAATCACCTTCCTTGACCTGCTGGCCACGCTTCTCTTGATGCAGCCCAGGATATGGTTATTGGCCTTCTGGGCTGCAAGCGCACATTGCCAGCTCATGTTCAGCTTCTCGTCCACCACTCCCAAGTCCTTGTCTTCAGAGCTGGTCTCAATCCACTCATCGCCCAGCCTGTATTTATGTTTGGGGTTGCCCCAACCCAAATGCAGGACTTTGCATTTGTCCTTGTTGAACTTCATGAGGTTAGCACAGGCCCATCTCTCAAGCCTGTCAAGGTCCCTCTGCATGGCATCCTGTCCCTCCAGCGTGTCAACCGCACCACACAGCTTGGTGTCGTCAGCAAACTTGCTGAGGGTGCACTCAATCCCACTGTCCCTGTCACTGACAAAGGTGTTGAACAGCACTGGCCCCAGAAGTGACCCCTGAGAGACTCCACTCATCACCAGTCTTCACTCAGACATTGAGCTGTTGACCACAACTCTTTGAGTGTGACCATCCAGCCAATTCCTTATCGACCAAGTGGTCCATACTCAAACCCACGTTTCCAATTTAGAGACAAGGATGTCATGTGGGACAGTGTCAGGTGCCTTGCACAAGTCCAGGTAGATGACATCAATTACTTTAGCCTTATCGACCAACGTTGTAACTCCGTCATAAAAGGCCACCAGATTGGTCAGGCATGATTTGCCCTTGGTGAAGCCATGCTGGTTGTCATCACGTGAAGTTTTACCAGAAACAAAAGTCTGTTTTGTTTCTTAACTCTGCAATATCCAGGTTACAGCCAGTTCTACCAGGTGATTAAAAATGGCAGGTGCTACATGATTTGATGAATCGATACCTATTCTTTCATATTTAGATAGGAAACGCTTCTGGGCAAAAATACCACCCCAAATCCTCAACCAAAAACACTACACAAATCGAAACTTAAGCAAGATAAATGACCTTGGTTTGTACCTGTTCTGCTGAAGAAGCATTTACAGGGTGTGAAATAAACCACTGAACACTTTTTATTTAAATAAGGAGTCATTCATTGTGAAATCCTGCCGCGTCAGACTGAAGGACTCTCCCTTCTTTATTTAAATAGAAACCCTTCTCCCCAGCCTACGGAAGGACCTAGGAAAATAGCTCGCAGGAAAGGACCCAGCCCTGTAATTGTTTTGTGCACAGAAGCCCCATTGAAACCAGAAGCTGTGAGCAGAAAACATTTGCATGGTTATATCTCAAGTACCTAGAAAACAGATTTTTAAAAGACATCATCAATAATAATAATACTATAGTTCTGACTCATGCTCTGAGCAAACAGTTACCAAAGAGTTTAAGATGTTCCCACCTCCCCCCAGCTGTTTGTTGCCTCTCCGCTCTGGGGAGTGTTCCTTCTTGATCTGTGCCTGCGCCTGCCTGCTGCAGCTCAGGGCTGAGCCCACTCTCCTTTGGGGTAGGCAAGGTGCTGGGATGGGTTCATCTCTCCAGGTGTTGGTATGGCCATGGTCACTGCACACCCAGCTTAAACCATCGCAACGCTACCTGACAGGGCCTTGCCACAGTGGCCAACATCCCAAGTAAAATTTGGGAAAGATGGGTCAATGTTGCAGCCCACCAGCTCCACCCATGGGACTCATTGCCAAGAGGATTGACGTGCTCAGCAAGAGAGATGGGACAAACTCATCACAAATAGCTCCAGCAGTAACTCTCAAACATAATGATTAGATGCTACCATGGGCTTAAGGAGTCCCTGAACAACAGCTGGGAAGGTGGGTGGGCGTATGGGGGGCTTGGCGGTCCCTGTCCTGCTCTCGGTGTGTGTTCCCTGAACATCTGTGGCCAGTCACTGACTGGGACAGGCTGCTGGGAGAGGTGTGCAGGGCTGATGCGGGGTAGCTGGTGTTAAAAGCAAAGCACAAGAGGGCCGCTGTGCCCCAGAAATCCAGGGGAATGATTATGGGTGGCTCTCTGGGTGTCCCGTGGGCATCACTGGCCCTGGTTCTTGTACAAAGTCTCTGAGGGCAGCTTCTTTTATGGCAGATCTGCTGTGTCTTACTCTCTTAGAAATGTTTTTCCCTTTTCTTTCAGGCACCCAACGGCCTCCCAGCTGTCAGCAGCTTTGTGTCATCACCAGCCATGCCTCCTTATGCCACACCAGCCCAAGTGTCACCTTACATGACGTACAGTGCTGCCTCATCCGGCTACATGGCAAGCCATGGCTGGCAGCACGCTGGAGGCACCCCACTGTCCCCTCACAGCTGCGACATCCCTGCCTCTCTGGCATTCAAGGGCATGCAGACGGCCAGGGAGAGCAGCCACTCGGTTACGGCCTCCGCTCTCTGATGCAGGAGCGGGTCCAGGACCACCACAATCCTGCTGGCTGGTGGTCCCCTGAGCCTGGCTCATGGACTGCTCTCTTTGTGCCAGTGATACCTGGCATTTCTCCTTGTGACTCGTCTCCCATAAGGCTTTTGAGATTGAAAGAGCTGGAGACAACATCAGAAACTGAGAGGTGTGGTGTTGCGCTTTTTAAGTAAAGACCTTGTGTCCCTCAAAGGGCTCATGGAGCCTTGTCCCACTCTCTCCTGGTCAAACCACATGTATTTATTCTTAATCATCACAGACTTTCTAAATGTGCAATTGTTATTAAGATTTGTGTAAAAATCAATAAAGAAAAATCACCACAGAAAATTCTGCTATGCCTTAAATCAGCAAAGGCGGTTAAAAGGGAGGTGTTTGCCGACTGCCTAGAGAACAATCCTTTCATCGACGAGGTTATACAATCCACCACTATTAAGAGGTCACTTTTTGGTTGTTTCGTTGGGTTTTGGTAATCAAATATAGAACCAAAGCAATAGGCAGCCCTTAGATTCTTCTGGCATGTTGCAATCGTTAGACAGTAGCAATACCTTTGTGTTTTTATCCATTTGTAAATATAGGCTTTTGACAGCATTTGTTTTCACCTTCCAGTACATTTCTTTTTTTTTTTTTTTTTTTTTTTTTAAGTTAAAAAGGTGACTTTCTAGCTATTTTCTGTGTTTTTGTGTGGTTGGGTGATAGCCTCAGGTGATGAGGTTTAGGTAAGTTTTTTTCATTGTATTTTTGTGCCTACAATGGAGGCTTCAGCATCTCACGAAATACAGTTATCTCTTTAGCAGAAGATTCAAGGGCAGAAATCCAGCCAAGTAACTTTCCTCAGCTATACACAGCCTCCCAGATTCATGAAACATCACATTTGTTTTAAGTGTACAAACAGAAATGGGTGGAAAATATCTGAGCAAAACTGAAAACTGTAGAGGAAAATGCTGTTAGTGTGCAACCTGTGCAGAGATGCTTACAAAACCATGTCCATCAACAAACTTACCAAGAAACAATTGTACCATCATTGTTGGCTTGTGTCCAGCATTTTCGGCCCCAAGATTATGTTGTAATTTTTTTAAGAGGAAGTTGTCTTTAATTTCTGCTTTAATGAATGTAAAATATGCCTCTTGGTAAAGTTTACATTGTTGTTCTTAAGCATTTTTTCCCTTATAGGTATACTGGTGGTGGTGCTACAAACACAGATATTATTTAATATTAACAAATTCCCTTTCTACATTTCTGTATCCAGTGGCAAGTACTCTGTGCCAGTTATTTTGCTTGAAACTTTAATCCCAAGACAGCTAACGTTCTGATCTTTGAAAATTTACCTGTTTTCCTTGGGCAATAATAAAGTTCTGACTATTATTCCAGAATGCTTTCCACATGCTGTAGGTATGTTCAGAATATGAACATGGAAAAAAAGAAATAAGCCTGGTGTGACATTTCCTATCCTTCATAGAATATTAATATATTGTGTATTTTAATAAATGTTGTGCAATAACTTAAATTACAGTAGAGATAGTTAAAGCAGAGGAGAAAACTTCATTCTTCAAATATTGCTCTATCTGCATACCATATTAAACATTCATTCTGTGGGAAGGGAAAATACAAACCCCTCTTAAAATACAGTCCTCAATTTGTGGATTTCCAGCTTTCATCACCGAGACAGCTGTGGGTAAATTTTCATAATAATCTAAGTAACCAGTACATATGTTATGTACAGTATATCCACTGAAACATAGATGGACTCAACTGGCTGCTGCCACCTTTGTTTTTTTATATTGAAAAAATAGTTCACGGAACTGTACTTCTAGAAAGAACACAGGTATTGTATTATGGTGCTAAGGAAAGAAAAATCTGATCTTGCATGTGATGCTGTATTCTTCAGCCCCAAAGGCATTTGACAGCTGTTTAGCTTTAACCCTTGTTATTCAGTAGAACACTTTAAAAAGAATGCTTCTTTGAAACCACTAAAGGTAATGTGCACACAAGTGCATTTCCACTCTGCCACACTGTTAGTGACCTGGTGGACGTTATTCTGCCTTTATGCAGTTGTAGCTGAAATAAGATGAGCCTTAACACCATGAAAAAGAAATCGGTTTAAGTCTAGACAAGCTCTTCAATAAAAATAAAATGGAGTAAAAAAAAGATAAGAAAAAGGTGGGTCAATAAATTATTAAGTTGGCAACAGATTTTAGCTTTCAACCTAGCTGTTTTACTGGGTTATAGAATTATTAAGTAAGTCTATCTATTGTTCCCTATACAGCACAGACAAGGTACATCAAAGAAAAAAAAGAAGATAAGCCCTCTGTAGCTCAGCTTTTTGAGCTCCAAGAATTCACGAGCCTGTAACAAAGTGTGCCTATGTTAAAAGTTTTCAAAATTTTCCTGAGCAACAAGAGGTCATTTCTGGAATAAAAGTCGTCTTTTCTGACATTCCCATGAGGCTAGTAGTGTGTTTTGGGAGATACTTAGACAGATCCGTAGCTTGTATCAGTTGTTTGCATCATCTTGTCTTCAGCTAAATGAGGATAATTTATAAAGCAAGGACAAGACATGATGTTAATTGCTCCTCATGTGGGAATACATCATCATGAACCATTTTTGTTTTGTGTTTGTGGAGGTACAGCTCTTCGTGCACCTGCCTGCTGTATTTAATACCTTACCCCTGAGGGAAGGGCCCGTGGGGCTGTGTGCAGAAAGTGTTGCTCGGAGTGAACAGTGGTACCTGACCTTGGCCCTTGGTGAACTGCCTGTGATGGATTTTTTTGGTGTGAATTATCATAACTTTTTTTTTTTTTTTTAATGTAAACTTACAACGCAGAATACTCCTTTGCTCAAGGACGTTTTTTTCCTGTTTATACTACTGGGTAAACTGAAAAACGCATTAGCTTATTAGCCACACAACTTTAAGCCATTTTACATTAAACAAAGGAGAAAAAGGGATTTTTATATTTTTTAAAAATAATAAACAAGGATTGGCTGCTGCTGTCAGGTACAAGAGTATAAATCCAGAGTGAACCTGCTGAGGCGACTGGATTAATCTGGGAAATATGCAGTATATGTGATTGCAGAATTTAAGTTTTTAATCTGACAACCCTGCACTCCATTCCCAGAGTGTCAGATGTTTTCAAATAAATTAGTGAAGTTTAATAATCCCTTCTATGACAGCCCCACTGTGTTTGCATGGTCCTGGTACAGACCTCCAGTGCAAAACTGAATCAAATCACATATTACACCAGGAGCGATGGGGGACTGGGATGGCACATTCATGGGTTTGTTTTCTAAAACAATGCTGTGTTTTCTGCTTTCTAATGGTTCTTTTTTATCAAAGATCAGGCTGAGGTATTAACTAAAAAAAATCATGTTGGAAAGGATGTAAAACCGAAGGCTATATATGTATATACAGTATGTTTAAAGCCTTTTATTTTTATATTTTGAATGCTCTAAATTAATAAAAGACTTAATTATAAAGCATTTTGCTTTTAATTTTCAAAATTACCTTAGTAGTGTCTTCTCTTTGGCTAAGCACTGATAATGAAGTGCAACAACAAGGAACTTTTACCTTAAAATTATAAACTGTAACAGAGCTAATTTTATTGATTTTAGCTATGAAGTAGCATAGGTATGAGAAGTTGCTGTTGTCAGATTTAGACAAAAGAGAGGTTTATTGAGCATGTCAGTACAAGCATCCTTGAAAGTGCTGAGAACACATTTGTATTCTTAGCTTTTTGTTGCTTTTCTAATGCGTTAAAAACACTCGTGAGACGAGACTTCACATGTGAACTGTAATTTTCAAATAATATTCTGGAAAGATATTACTGGGATTACTGGGAAAAAAGGTTTGTACCTCCTTAAGAGGAAGAAGATTTCAAGTTAACAGTGTGACTGTAGTATGGAGTGATACAGAAATTTTCAGCAATTGTAAGATATACATTAATTTGACAACAAACCAAATTTAGATAATAGGAATGTTTTTATAACAGAACAATGTGCATATTTAAGTTATTTAAAGAGTTCTTGAAAAGAAGCTGTAGAGTGGGACAACTACATGAACTGAAATTGTGTCTTCAATTAGCATAGCAGAAATTACCATATTTCACAGAGCTAGTTAGAATGGCTAGTAAAGACAGGAGTACCTCACTGAAATGTTATTTATATTTACAGTGACTAGAAAAAGCAACAATTTTAGCTTTAGCTTAAAATTTTTTATCTATAGAAAGGCGCGTTTCTTCAAGGTGTATGGCTAGCCAATCAGGACTGCATATGTGCTATCCGTCTAGAACATTGTTTCTCCATCCCACAATGGTAATGAAAGGCTAAAGGGGCACTCAAGGTACATTGAGCATTTTTATCACAGGACAGCTCTCTTAAGCAATAGTGTAGGAAGGTGGATAAAAAATTCACAGTAAAGTCTCATATGCCTAAAAGTATTTATTTCTGTTGATTTATTTACTAATTTCTTCTATGATTCCCACAGTTGTTTTATGCAACCTGATTCAGACTAATTATTTTCAGTATCTTCTGCAGCTTGAGTGAGATTTATGTGATATATATGGCTACAAACAAGTAGGACATTTAAGTTTGTGGGTTTTTTAGGTTGTGGCTAGTTGTGCTGTCCTTTTACTATCTTAACTCCCAACAACTTAAGAAGCTTTTCTATCGATGTCGAAATTGTACTGGACTGAATTGAAGCTGGACCCAAGATTGATGCAAGAGTTTGCAGAGTATGCGTTGTGTTCTTAACCTGGAGTCAATGGACCTGTCAGTTTAAAATAGTTTAGTATCTGGCCCCACAGGATTATTCAATTTTTTTTTCTTCAAAATCCTCTGAAAGTTATTATTTTGCCATTTCAGCTGAAATTTTTGAAAAAGTGTATTTCTACATAGTATAATTCAGTGTCCAGAATTTTCAGTTTGTCCTTGAAAAACTAACTTGTTCCTGTCTCCTTTATATTTTCTCCTGATCCAGTAAAACAATTATAAATACCAACTGTGCTATTTACTTATGCATTTACAGAAAAGCATGCGCTTAAATGTTTTCTTGGATCATGACCTGAAGACTAAATTTGTTTTGAACTATATTAACATCAGTCTAATCTGAGGGCATTCAATATCGTAAAGGATGAGAATCACTTTATTTTATTAAAATGTATTTCAGAATGCATATAATTTTTTTAAAGAGTACATTTTTCAGAAGTGCTGCTTGTGATCAGCTCTGTCCTGAAGCCATGCATAAACGTATTCATAAACCAAAAGCATCACTGCACCACCTGGAAGAAAAGATATTATTTTACTACATATAAAATTCAGAATATTAAAGATTTTTAGAGCATTTGTAGTGTGTAATCTAAACCAGGATATGGCAAAGCCTTATTTGCAATGTGGATAATTCTACTAATTCCCTAATTCATTAAAAATTCACCAATTCTTAAACCATACTAATTTTACTTAATATTAGACCATAAAGTTGACGTGAAAAGCCTGTATATTAAGTCAAAATCACCCTCAGTGTGATTTTTTCTAACATTTTTTCAAGATTAGTATTTTTCTTCTTTCACAAGTGAAGCTTTTAATCTGTTTATATTTGTTTGTTTAGAGTTAGATTTGGCCATGTAAAAGCAACCTGAGTGGTGGAATGACAAAAAATCATCACCAGGGTGATGTAAATGCTTCCAGGTAAGATTCAAGAAAGGTTTTCAGCTGTTTGTTTACCATATCTACAGCAGAAGATTACAGTATTGAAATTAGTATGATCCTCCTGTGCCTGTACCTGGCTGTGAATCCACGGGCAAAATTCTGATGTGATGAAATGGCATTCTGTGCTAGAACTGATAACAGTGTAAAATCCCAGCTTGAATACCATACAGTATCTTCACTGTTAGTGAAGCCAGACTAAAGCCCTTCTGTAAATGGGCTGCAATTACTATGCGAGCTAAAGAAGGGAACATTTCAGAAGGTGTATATGTATGTGTGTGTGTGTGTGTATATATATATATGTATGTATATATATATATATATATATAAAAGTAAGCATATAGACAAGCTTCTAGTTGAAGAAGATGGGGAAAGAGAATCAGATTCTAGGCTGCAGGAGTAAAAGTGTGTTACAATGTGCTACTTGTGGTTACCAGCGCTGGGGTACAAATATTTTCTTTCCTTTACCTTTGCCTGTTGCCTCAGTCAGTGGGTTAGAGTGGCACCTCTAACAAACAAGTCTTCTGCTGAACTGGGCTGACCTTCCTAGGTGGATGCGATAAGCTCAACCAGGCACATAGAACTACCACCTGAGTTTTCCCATGTTATTTATCCTAACAAATCATCATCAGACTTAAAATCCTCTATGAACAGCAACTCACAGACAACTAGACAGAACAAAAGTTTGCAGGACCAACCAACAAATCATAGACATGACATCTAAGATGCGAATTCAAATCAAGGCGGATTCCAGTTCTCATATTGTGTGATCTGTTTGTGTATCTCTTTTCCTGAAAGCATTCACATGTTGAAAGAAGGAATTGCGTTTCCAGTAACAATAAAGATTGCATTATTATTTCATTGGAAAGCCAAATCTATATATTAGTCAATGGGACTTCAAAAGTGTTTAAAACAAAGCGCACACTTAACTGGCTTGCTGGATCTGGGCCAGAATGTGTAGTCATTTGTAAGATGAAAAATTTTATTCCAAAATCTGCTGTGCTAACGGGTACTGGGGAAGCGAAACCCTGCCTTCTTTTTGTCTTGTATGTAATCTAGTATCTTTGGAGCATGAGGGAAAAGGCTTTTGGCTCCAGTTACACCTAACTGCCTTGTTACCCCTCCCTACCTTCTTCCTTTACCCTGCACAAAAACCAGGCATGGTCTAGCACTTTGCCAGACGGATTGGATATGCAAACATTTACAGACAAACCTAATGCCTCCTTTGTACTGCAGAACAGACTCTGTACCTACTTGCTTTTAACCATGTGTGTTCTTGCCTATTAAACCACCTTGCACAATTGGAAATACAATTTCATGAGAATGGGATATTCAAACTGGGGCCACTGCTCTTTTTGACACAGACTGTCTCTGTGGGCTGGCAAAGTCTGAGGGCCCAGTGCTCTGCTTTCATGATTAATCAAAACCAGTCAGGGGAAAATACTCTAAAAGTCAAAGAAGATCTAGCTCTCAACCACTGGGCTTCTGCATTTGGACTATGAACTAGTGAGAAGGGGCCAACCAACAAATGCAGTTTTAAGCTATCCTTATTCTTTTAGTCTTCTAGGGCCATGCAAGTCTCTTCCCAAATTATGCTATCGGCCTTTTAGGATCTGTTCTTCACAAACCCCTGCAGAGTACAGGAGAAGAAAGTAACTGGAATTTGATATGCTTGGGCTGTGCCTCGACTAGTTGGGAGCATTTATACTGGAGAGACTCTAACCTGCATTTTAAGGTGACTTTACATTGGTACTGAATAGTCATAGTGAAACAAACAAAAAAATCACATTGGAAGGAATAGGACAAGCTTTAAGAAAGACTTCCAAAGGTTTTACAGTTCTGGCATTTGCATGGATGCATTTGGCTTGTTCACAAATAAAATAATTGCACAAATCAGCAGTTACTTGGATCTGCAGTGATCTGATGTGTATGTGTAAATGTTCTTTTTAGACACATATTTAGCCAAATCCATCTATGATACTACTAGATGATGCTATTATCAAAAGAAATAATTCAAAGATGAAAAGTATTTTGATGATTTCTTGT
>NW_010317319.1:0-2500 GCF_000700745.2 Antrostomus carolinensis | reverse complement strand
AAAATCTATAAAATAAAAAGATCACTAAATATTAATTTGTCTAACTGGAGTTATTTTTAGAAGTTTGTTTGCTTCAATATTTGGATGTTTGTCTTGAGATCTTTTCACTTTTTTTTTTTCAGTTGCTGGAGGTATGTATCTTATGAGAAAAAATAATTTTATAACTATGTTTTACTACTTCTGAGCATCTTGTAGATAAGTTCACTATAAAAGACTAATGCTTACTGGATAAGGAAAATGCCAATTCCTGACAATTTGCATGAAGAATAAATAATAATAATAATAATAATAGAATAATGTTTGAACTTGGTAATTGCAAAGCAGTCTACTGAAGTTAGCCCAAAATTAATATTCAGAGTGGAATATTTGCATTAAGTTTCTTAAAGTTTCTTCAAAACTTATTTGCATTAAGTTTTCTTTTGAAAATGTTAACCATAATATTAGTTTTATAGATGACTTACATTTGGCACAAAAGTGATTTGAAATGACCACTAAATTTAAGTACACTTACTCAAAGTCACATAAGGGGTCAGCAGTTGGTTTGGCCAACTCTGGTTCTTCCCGGTGTATCTAGGAATTACAGGACTGAAGAGGAAGACAGGCCAGGAATAAGGAGTAGAGTTGCTTCTTGGCCCTTTTGGTGAAGGTAAAGTGTAATAGCATAGGAACTCCTATGGCAAGCTAAGAGATGCCACAAGACCTGACCTAGTCTACATTGATTATAATTAAGTGTTTGGCAGCAAAATAGGCTGTAAGGAACTACTTTAACCAGCCTGAAAATAGGTTTTAACCACTAACAGGAGCTTCCTTTGGCAAAAGACGGTGGAAGAAAAGAACATGTGGGTCTGAGGAAGGGAAGCTTCCAAGACAGAGGAGAAAAGGTATATTTAGAGAGAGGCAAGGTAGGAGATAGCTCTAGTGAAAGCAACAAGGAACAGATGAACAACTCAAACAAGTTGCTTTAAACACAGACACTGAGCCAGAACCCAGAGGAGAGAGAGGGTCTGGCTCTTCCCGCTGAATCCTAGACGAGAGCTGGGAAGAAAGGCTGTCAAATTCTACTTTGAGAGAGGAAGAAACTGGTACAGATGTGATCAGATGGTTTGGAGGCGTGTAAACTCCTGGCAGAAATCAGCAGTGAGGAGGAGAAAATGATGGAGACTTACAGCAAGGCTCCAGAAAGGATGAAAATGAAAAGATGGAAGTGAGTGTCATCACTGATGTGATAACATCATGCTTTGATTCTTTTAAGGAATACTCACAATTTTTGTTTGTGACTTAATCAAGATTTGACCACAGCTTAGGGAACAGCTTCATAGTTTTATTGACCCTGAACTTCTGTCCAGCTCATGCATTTACATAGTAAACTCCTTATTGTAAACTATAGCTTTCTGTCTGATTATTACAATGATGGTCTGATCTTTGTCAAGATGCATAGGAAATGCTGAAATTCTAACTACAATAAACACATAGATGACCAGGAAAGGCATTCCAAATACACAGTCACAGCTGTAATTTGTTTGAATTGAATGTGCTTTTCACACTGGTATTATCTTGGATTCCTCCTTGAATGCAATCTCATTGCAGCAGGCACTTATTTAAGTTTTTAAAATCCACCTGTCTGATGTCTGACAGTGCAAGAAGATGAATGATAGCCACTACAATAAATAACTAGTCTCCAGAGTGACATCACTTTCAAACAGTCTGCAATCCTCCCAGTGATTTGCTTTTCTCCCAATACAATTTCCTGATAAAATTATTAATCTTACTCCAGATTTATAAGTAGCATTATTATCTATTATTATCTATTATTTACTTTTTTGCTATAAGCTTTTGGACTTATAAGGCAAGGCTGGGACTTCATTTAGTCATAAAACAAACATCTGCACTAAAGAACTTTTGATGTAAATAAAAAACCAAGAGAAAATAAAAAAATGTGGTCACTGAACACAAAATATATAGAATTTTGGAGACTCGGCTCTCCCCCCATAGAGTTGGTCTACACAGATGTCAGACTCTTCATAAAATGTTGGGATTACAAGCTGGTCACCTTTTCATGGCATCTTTTGGACATCAGCTATTCAGAAAAATGAACCCAGAAATGAATATCTTACTGCTCACCCGTGCATCCAGTACCTTTGTCTGCACTACCCATATTCAGACTCAGTTATACACTAGTTTATGAAGCAGAAAAAAAAAAAGTAGCCCCATGAATTCCAGAATTAAAGAAGTTTCATATCCTATGGGTTCTTGTGTCTGATTGATAAGGATATCTGGAAAGGTACAAACTCAGACTAAGGCTTACATGAGCATTTTCCCATGGAATTTAGTGTTTAATAAGGTTTAAGTTCCCACTGAAAACTTCCCTCACCTGGGGCACACATAAGATCATAGAATCATAGAATGGTTTCGGTTGGAAGGGACCTTAAAGATCATCTAGTTCCAACACCCCTGCCATGGGTAGGGACAACAAGACCAGGTTGCCCAAAGCCTCATCCAA
>NW_010317318.1:2715-11854 GCF_000700745.2 Antrostomus carolinensis | reverse complement strand
CAAGGCGCTGGTGGTGGGGAAGCCAAACACCTACATGTTTGATTGCATCGTGGAGCGCTTCGGTGTTGACCCATCCCGCACCCTCATGGTGGGAGACCGTCTGGAGACAGATATCCTCTTCGGCAAGAACTGCGGCCTCTCCACCATCCTCACCCTGACAGGTGTCTCTCGCCTGGAAGAGGCGCAGGCCTACATGGCCAGCGACAGCGCCGCTGCCAAGGATCTGGTGCCCAATTACTATGTGGACAGCATTGCAGACTTGATACCAGGCCTGGATGAATAGCAGTCTGTACGTGTGAGGGCAGAGGGGTTGGGGTCCCCATCCCAGATCTCCATCTGTTCCTATTTCTCTCTCGCTGCCCTATTCCCTCAATTCCTGGTTTCTTCACATTCCAACGCCCTTCTTTGGGGGCAAAATAGGTGAGGTTGGCAGGAGGGGGCAGGGTTCAAGTTGTCTCTTTTCTGCTGAGAGCTATCCATGAGGGACAGAGTCCTCTCCCTCATAATGCCTGCTGCCAGCATCTCTGGGAGAGAGCTGGGGGCCTTGAGGCCGACAGGGGTGTCAAATCAATGTGTCTGTGTGGCCTTTTCCCCTGCAGGAGTTAGGGACCGGCTATCTTATTATTTTTCTCTTAGATAACCAGTGGCGGCCTTTTACTGCTGTCCCTTCGCTCGTAACTCCACTTCTGAGCTGCATCCCTGCAGTCCTTGTGGAACCCCCTCCTTGCCAGGGGACTGGCTGGCGTTGTCACCCACCCGGTCTCCATCGGTGCCAGGGCCTGTGGAAGGAGCGTTCTGGAGCGATATATAAGAACATCACTGCCTCCCAGGAGTGAAAGGGAGCATCACCTCATCTCTTCTCTCCCCTGTTCCTTAGCGATGACCCCACCACCCCCTGCCCCGACTCAGTTAATAACTGTGCCAGTGTCCATCTGGAGGACTATAGAAAGGGAAGAGGCTGGTTTGAGGGGGTTTTTTGTTGCCAAACAGACAAGCTGTCACTGCGCACAGCGAGTCTGCGGTTGCACCTTGTTTGCAAGCGACCTTTCTGAAGGGGCTTGTGAAGGAGAGGGGGCTCCTAGACCATGACAACACAGCAGTAGTGAACTGTATGACTTTCCCTGGTTCCCCCTCCTCCGTGGATTTTTCCATAGTACAGTGAGAGAAAAGGGCTGATGGGGGTCTGTGCTCCAGCTGCTGGTGTGCGGGTGAGGTGTTGGTGGTATTGTCACTGCTGTGAATGTGTTGCAGCCCTCAAAATCATTCCTTGCTGCTTTGTCTTTCTACGTTTTTTTTAGTTTCTTGATTTTATTTATCAAACTTATTTATTGTTCAAATACTGTATTATTTGTATAAACTATGCTGACTGGTTGCACCAAGGGGACGGGGGCAGTGCCTTTGGGCATCCCTTACTGTCCATGTCCCATGCTGATGTTCTTACACTCACTGTCTCTGTATATAATAAAGTGTGAGCGTAGGCTGGAAATGGCCTCCTTTTTTTACCTGTGGTCCCATCAAGATGAGAAGGGCTTGGGTATCTTTGAGACCTGGAAGATGAGGACATGGCAAGACCTTTCCTCACTCAAGGGGGTGCTGCTGGGTAGATGAGAGGTGGACAATGTCTGTGTGCGGCTGTTTGCTGCTCTTACTGGGATCTCAAAGGTGTTGGAGGGTGGAGGTGGCTGGTGGGGCTGTGGTGCAGGGTGTGGGGTCCAACCAGGTGAATTGGAGCAGTGAGCAGTGTGATCTTTGCCAGCTGCCTTTGCATTTCATAGCATGGGTGATCCTTTGTTGGGGAACAGTGATTTCTTGTGCAGCACATGAGTTCTGCCCGCTGCTAGTCAGTTGGACCCCAGTGATTTGTGTGGCCCTGTGCAGCGGTGTCCAGCTTGGCTAGGGTAGGGGTGAGGTGCCACCTCTGTCACCCACACCTAGCCTGCAGAGAGCTGAGAACTGCCCAGGTGAGGTTTTGCTATGACCCTTCTTGACTACACTAAGCTTTGAGTGAAGGGGAGGTTAGTGTCACCATGCCCCTGGAGGTGACCTTCACCAGACTTGTAGCTTGCCATGCCCTATGTCCTCTCTCTGAGCTTGGCGTGGTCTGCGGGAGAAAACTGATTAAGAAGAGTGTTTGAAATGGCTCTTTGCCTCCCTTCCTCACCCAGGAGACAGATCCTTTCCTTTGTCAGACCCCTCTAGCAGCTGTTGATGGTAACCAAGCATCGCATCTCTGGCCTGAGAGATCAGCTCTTCAGCTGAATAACCAGCCTCAGTGCAAGTTAGTGCCGTGTCATCTCATGTGGCACATCTAGATGCAACTGACTGGCCTTAGGATGATTCCAGGTGCTGTGTCTTTTTTTCCCCTGTCCAAAATAAGAGAACATCCAAAGGGCTCTCTAAAGACTGCTTGTCATCTTAATTGGTCCCCTTTGTGTACGTCTGTCTCTCCCTCTTGTCTGTCCCATCTCCAATTAGACAACCAGGGTCCCTGAAGGATGGCAAGTTCTCCATCCAAGCTCTTCAGACATCTGTTCAACCAGTGTCACTAAGGGGTCTGTGATCCTCATTGGGACCAAGGCCTTGGCCTGGGGTGGGTCTAGTAGGGCTGCAGAGCAGGTCTGCTGTTGAAACTGAAAAAAGTGATGGCTCCTGCCTGGGTAGGCAGATTTATTCTTGTCTAAAGGAGTTTTTCTTGGGTTGAGTGTTCAAGGAAGCAGTGCAGTTGCCAGGGAGCACAGAGCTGCAGAGAGCGAGGCTGTGGCAGCACGCAGGAGGGTGGAGCAGATGGGAAGCCCAGCTTGGTGTACTGTAGGGAAGGATATTTATTTTCTCACCTTCAGAAAACTGGACTGTCCTTTCCAGCCATGCAATAGAGACAACACCCAGGCAAGGTGCGCAGCAGTCGTTCCATTACCCCAGGAACCTTATAAGTGTGGTTACTGTGGCAACCACTGGCTGGATGATGTAAGCAGCAACTGCTGAGCATCGCCTGCTCTGGGCAAAGCCCAGGGAGAGGCTAGAGATGCCTCTGCTCCCCTGGCTGGGGGACAGGCAACTTCATCTCACCTCCCGGCCTCCAGCCTTCCTTGGGCACAGATGAGTGGAGGAGGCAGAGAGCTGTGAGAAGTCTCTCTGAGCTCTTGGGAGCATGGGGCAATGTGGAAGGGGGTTGGATATATGGGTAGGGGAGCCCATTTCCATAGGAAACAATCCCTTGAGCCAGAGTGGACCGAGCTATACTGCTGTTTGTGTGCAGCATTCATGATTTGATGGCAAGTAACCTGCAAACAGTCTGTGTGTGCTTCTCCATGGCTGGCTGCTGCTTTCCCCTGCTGATTTGGACTGTTCTCACTAGTGTGACTTCTCGGGTGCTGAGGCTTTGGCAACCTGATGTCCCCTAGTTTGAAATGTTCTTCATCATGCTATTTTCCTGGGATCAGCATGTTAACGGGTGTTTCCTATGTTCTTTCTCAGGCATACTGCTTTCTTCCCTTTCACAGAATCACAGAATGGTTGAGGTTGGAAAGGATCTCTGGAGGTCAGCTGGTCCAACCCCCCATGTTCAGGCAGGGTTCCCTGCACCAGCAGCCCAGGACCGTGTCCAGATGGCCTTTGACGTCTCCAAGGATGGAGATTCCACAACTGCTCTGGGCAGCTGGGCCAGAGCTCAGTCACCCTCACAGTAAAAGTGTTTCCTGATGTTCAGGAAACACTTTGTGCCCATTGCCTCTGGTCCTTTCACTGTGAACCGCTGAGAAAAGCCTGGCTCCATCTTCTTTGCATCCTCCCTTCAGGTACTTATACGTATTGATAAGGTCCCTCTGAGCCCTCTCTTCTCCAGGCTGAACAGTCCCAGCTCTCTCAGGTTTTCCTCATAGAAGAAGTGCCCTAGTCCCTTCAACATCTTCACAACCCTTCACTGGACTCTCTCCAGTATGCCCCTGTCTCTCTTGTACTGGGAGCCCAGAACTGGGCACAGCACTCCAGGTGTGGCCTCACCAGTGCTGAGTAGAGGGGAAGGATCAACGCTCTTGACCTGCTGGCAACACTTGTCCTAAGGCAGCCCAGAAAACTGTTAGCCTCCTTTGCTGCAAGGGCACATTGCTGGCTCATGTTCAGCCCGGTGTCCAACAGGACTCCAGGTCCTCTTCTGCCAAGCTGCTTTCCAGCTGGGCAGCCCCAAGCATATACTGGTGCCTGGGGTTATTCCTCCCAGGTGCAGGTCTTTGCACTTCTCCCCATTGAACTTCACAAATTTCCTGTCAGACCATTTCTCCAGCCTGTCAAGGTTCCTCTGGATGGCAGCGTGACCCTCTGCTGTATCAGCCACTCCTCCCAGTTTTGTGTCATCAGCAAACTTGCTGAGGGTACACTCTGTCTCATCATCCAGATCATTAATGAAGATACTAAACAGGATCAGACCCAGTATTGACCCTTGGGGTACACCACTAGTTACTGGCCTCTAGCTAGACTTCTTGACACTGATCACCCTCTGGGACCAGCCATTCAATCAGTTTTCAGTCCCCCCCACTCTTCCCTCCCCCAGCCGGTACTTCCATTGGCTTCTTTATGAGGATCTTATGGGAGACAGTGTTAAAGGCCTTATTGAAGTCCAGGTAGACAATGTCCACTGTTCTCCCCTCATCTGCCAAGCCAGCCATTTCATCATAGAAGTTTATCAAGTTGGTCAAGTGACTGACACTTCAGGAAGACAACAAATGGGCCCAAAGATATTAATCGGTGAGTAGATGCCTTTAATATGAGGAACTAAAGATCATCCTGGCTGGGAAGTTAAGTGTTCAGCCACATGGCATGGTAAGAGAACTGGGAGGATCTGGAAGGTGTTGGGACTGGCAGGACAGAGGAGGGTTTTTTGCATGGGAAAGTGCCTCCAGAGCCAAGAAAGCATCATGATCCTAGGAACTCACTCGATACTTGCCCAACCTGATGTGAGAGTCCCCCTTTGCCAAGGCAGGCACCTCTGGCACCACCCTGTCCCGCAGCAGCTGGAGCAGGGAGGAGGAGGAGAAGGCGAGGAGCAGCAGCCTGTTACTGCCTGCCCTGGAGAGTCAGCCAGCATTTGCTCTTCCCCCAGCAGTGATGTGGGTAGAAGTCCCTCCTCTACAGCACATCTTCCCATTCCTCACACAAGGCATTGCTCCCTCTACCTCGTAACATGGGCTTTCAAGTACCCCTCTGCCATCCCCTTGTCATTAACCATTTTTTCATTCCTTATTGGTGCCTCGTTCGCTGTACGGACTCTGACCCAGCAAACTCGCCAAGCAGCCCCGGAGACTTGCGTGGCTGTGCACATCCGGGAGCTGCTGCTGTGTTGTTGGATTCTGCCTGCCTGGGAATTGTATCTGGATAATGTACTGGGAGCACTCCTGGCAAACAAGCTATTCTTGAGCTCCATATATTCCCTGGGAGATACTGAACAGCTGAACCTGCTGAGAGCAATTAAAAGCCATTAATAACTCTACCAACTTAGAGAGTTATACTGGTCTTTGTAGCTTCAGTATACCACTGTAGCAAAGCACTGTCACCTCTGTAAGCCTTCAGCATGGAGACAAAGGAAACACGATGCCAGGAACATTCCCAGATCACAGGGCAGCTGCCTGTGACCATCCAGGTTGTTCTGCCCCGTGATTTAGCCTGCTAGATATGCAACTCCAGCAAATTACAGTAGTTTCGATTCTGTAAATAGGATATTGCTGAGCGCTGAGATGCTCTCTTCACTTGTTATGGGTGAGAGAAACCTGTCCTTTAAATGGACACCATTGTCCATCATGCTGTAAATTAGGTTGCCCAAAGCCCTGTTCCAGCCCTTCTGCTCACCAGTCCTTGCTGAACGTCCAGCCTGGCTCCCACAGAAGCTCCAGTCAGTGCTACCTGGTTAAAATACAGGAGCTGGAATTGCTTCCCTACCTGACCTGTTTCAAGTAACCTGGAACAACTCAGATGATACTTTTTTCTGTTTCCTCACTCTGCTGTTGTACTACAGCTGCCTGTGTGCAATTTAAGCATTTTATCCCTGCAGCATGGATGCCAGAGGAAATTGAGACTTCATGGGCTATAGATTAGAGGTTTTCCACCTGCTAGGACAGTGTTGATTGTGGCCCTGTCAAAGTGTCCTTTCCTCACAAAACAGAGGTGTTCCTGACTTGGTGTCCTTCTCTGGCCTCATATGTGGAGGTTGCTGACTCAGCTAACTCTGAGCAGTGTGGAGCAATGCCAGTCCCTATTTGTGCACTTGCAGAATTTGAGGGTGGTTTGTGTGGCAATATGCTCCCATTCAGCACTCTGGTACAACGAGGGGACCACGTGCCTGTCACAGCCTTGGTAACCTAGAAATTGACACATCTTATGGGACTGGGGGGGCTGTACTCCTCTAATAGAGAGTGTAGGCTGTGTTTAGGCTGAGCTTCCCGATGCTCACGGCCTTGTAATCCACCACAGTCTCATTAGTTGCCTTCCCTCAAAAATTTCAGGGGTGAAAGGACCTGTGTCATTGAGCAATCCCACACTGTGTCTGACTCTTCTTGGGCCAGAAGCAAATCTGAATGCCCTTGAGCCAATGTTGCTGGAAATCTACCTGTTGGAGCAAGTTTTTGAGCTACTTTCTTCTCAGTCACCTGTTCGTGCAGCCTGATGTTAAGGATGCTCAGGAGAACTCTCTACAGAAGTGGTCTTCCTTATCCCAAAGGCCACTTGTCACTTGTCACTCATCCCAAAGGTCACTGACTGACCCAGAAGTGGCAGCACAGTCCTTCCTACTGGAGCACACTAGTTCCTCAGGTCAGTCCAGGGATGGAGGTTGCTGGTCATTGCAAGTAGCACAGAGTCCTGGTTGGCACATCTTTTAAGTGTCCGGATCTGAGGCAGTCCCCCTGGTGCTGCTTGCTGATGCAATACAAAACTCTGCCATTACTGCTTGAGGTGTGTTGTAAGCTTTCCAGACACTGTAAGAAGAGTGTCTCCAGCAATGGGACACAAACAGCAGTGGGAAAATCTGTCCGATCCCTGTAGTGGCTTAGGAAGAGATATAACTGCCTGGAAAAGGAGTCTGTGAGTTACCCTGGGACTTCTGGCATCAAACCTCCAAGCTCAGTAACATGGAGGCATCCTGTCCACTGCCCATATTTCCACCTCCTGCCCTGGCAATGTTCTGCAATGCAGCAGAGTAAGGCACCTGCAAAGGATCATCCTTATCTGCTCTTTGTCTCTTGAACTTGGATGCTGTGCCAGGTGTAATAAGTAAATTAGACATCTCTATTAAGTCGTCTGTCTAGGGCTCTCATTCTCCCATCTCATGGACTGTTGTTCTCTAGGATGAAAACAAATGTAGACGTAGGAGGCTTCTGTCTTGTGTTTCCATTATGTTGGCTGGAGTGAATTGACACAAGATTTTTTTTTTTCATTTCAGAATGCTAATGTCAGATGTTCTCTTTCCTTTTTCCTTTCTGTCACAGCTACCAGGGGCTTCACTGCCTGTCAGTTCCTGGAGTGTAAGCTGTGCATCCCCGCCACCGTCCATCCCACCATTTGCTACCCTGTCCCTTAAGACACAGCTGAGTGATACCTAGAGGCCTCGGTGCTGGGCATGGTAAGAGGAAAAAAAATGCAACTGGATAGAAAGAAGTGCAGCTGAAATTGCTTTTCAGCAGACCTCGCTGCCGCCTGAGCCTCCTGTCTGTCTGTCTGTCTCAATAGAAGGGAAGGAGTGTGAGGTTCCATGTCAGAGTTGCTCCATAGATCTGCAAACCCAATGTAAGCTGATGCTACAGAAAACTCAGTTATTTTCACACTGGTCTGATGCTCAACACAAGAGAGGAGACTATGCCAGGCAGGGGCGAACAGCTGAAGGTTGCAGAGCAGGATGGGATGGTCTGGGGTGCCATCCTGGCCAATGTGAGCTCACTCATGGAAATATGGGTTGAGAAGTGGCAGCTGTGTGGGAAAAGAGCGTGAAGTCCTGTTCCTTCACACATTCAAAACTTACGTTCCTCCAAGTTGTTGAACAAGCCCCCTTCCCAAGAGCTGAAAAGCTGGATTTGTAACCATAGACAATTTTGGCCATTCTTTGGGTGTCAGCTTCTTTCACTGGCTGTTGTCAACACTGCAAGGCCCCCAACTACTGCTGGCACCCTGGGTGCAGTCAGCCACCCCGTGGCTGCAGCTCTCCACTCCAGAGCTGTTTCTCATCACAGCTCATCCCCGCTTCCCCCCACAGCTCCAGTTGGCAGCGGCTCGGTCACGCAAGCATCTCTGCTCAGGAGAGCCTGGTCACTGGTGAGCAAAGGCTGTGTCCTGGAGAGCAAACCGCACACAGTGTCGCTGACAGCCCGCAGTCTGCATCCAAGTCACGGCTCCCTTTTGTGCGTGCTTAATCAGCTCCTTCTGTGCCGGGCTGTGCCGCGCTGTTGCTTGGCATCTTCTGTCACGCTTCCAGTTGCTCTTGGCGGGATCATGCCCTCCATCTATGCCCTATAGTTTCAATGCTATAGATGTATGTTTTCCAGCCTGCACATCATCCTCCCTTTGATAGCTGTCTTACGCAGTTCTTCACCCTGCCTTGATGAATGCCAGACACCCTGCTTGCTGCTTTACTTGCTGCTCCGTCGGCTGCACCGCTACAGGAATCGTATTTTCTGTTTTCCAAGCCTGTAGTACTTTTTTTTTACTATCCAAGTCAAAGTGAAGGAGGACCCAATCTCTTCAGGCACTGCTGTAAAACCCTTAGCAGCAGTTTCAGGTGCCTAAATCTCCATGAATCAGACTCGAAGTTTGGAGCAGCAGGATGGGGAAAAGCACCAGGCTGGCTTTTGCGAGCCATCTGCAACCCTTTCCGAGGGGTGCAGCAACTCCAGATCTATGTGCAGTGCCTGTTTCCAGACCCACATGGAGGGCAGGTGGGGTGAGCAGCCAGATTTCACAGTGCAGGCGGGCAGTGCCCCTTCTCCTCTGCAGCTACACAGGCCTGGCCAGCCAAGGGGAATGAGAGTGCCTGGGTCTGTGGTTGCACGATGCTGGGAAGCTGCACGTACGCAGCCTTGCTGTTGTAATGGCAGCCCACACCTTCATCCCAGCTCATTCGCTGGTGCCCAGCTGGTTTGCCCCTGAGGGATGGTGTTTCAGC
>NW_010317318.1:0-2494 GCF_000700745.2 Antrostomus carolinensis | reverse complement strand
CTGGGGAGCTGGGGCCTGTCGGTGCTTGTCCTGGTTGCAGATGGAGGAGGCCAGGGACTCGGTCCACCTGCAGCTGGTCTGGCCTTGAGATGCTACCAGCGGCAGGAGCCTAGGGAGCCACCTTCATAAGGTGCCAGGGAGAAGCAGGGCTTCCTCCAGGCATGCAGTTTTGCTGTGATAACAGCCAGTGTGCCAGCATTTTGCAAAACACCCACTCAAAACTGCTGTGGGGGGTGATGGGGGGACCCAGAGCTGGGAAGCGTGCTGTGGCTACTGAAGAGGAGTGGTGGGTGTTGGCGCGCCCAGAGCATCCTCCTCCCTCAGCTCAGGGGAGGCAGGAGCAGTGCAGTATGGTACATCCTTTGGGGAGGAGATGCCTTGGGAGGTCACAGGATCCCCATTCTCATCCCCAAGGCACCACTTGCTCACCCTCCATCTTCTCTCCCTCTGGCCAGGCCAGCTCTGACTCTGCTTCTTGTGCCACACAGGTAAAGCCTGTGTTCCCATCAGCTCTGCTGGTGGTGCTGAGGCCTGGCTCGTGGTTTTACAATGCTGGGTGATTCTCCTTAGTGGAAGTCATGGTGTTCCCAGAAATGTGCGCACACAACCCAGAAGGCTGAAAAACATTGCATTAAAAAATAAAGAAAAGCAGTGCATTTTGCCTTTCAGCCTCTTGGAGGGACCAAAGAGTATTTTGTCTTCAGAAACATTTTTCTTCAAAAACCCCCCCAAAAAATAAAAAAAAAAAAAAAAAAACACAAAAAAACCAAAACAAAACAAAAAAAAAACAACAAACAACAAAAAAACCCCCCTTGGCTATGAAAAGTACTGCTTGTCCCACATTTTGCTTTCCCTCAGGATTTATCCTCTGCCCACCATGGGTACCCGCGCCCCTGGCATGGTGCTGGGCCTCTGCAGGGCTGGGCTGAGACACCCTTCCCTGGGCACTCAGGAAAGAGGGAGGCCCTGCAAACACACAGGGGTGTTATTCTGGCTTGGACAGATCTGTTCTGGACCTAAAAAAATGAAAAAGTAAACTTTTATGAGCCATTTGTGAGTCTCCCCTGAAAACAGTGAGCACATGCACAGCAAACTGGGCCACTCCATCTCTGGCAGCTCTCGCCCCTGCCCAGAGAGTGCTGCTGGCACACTGCTTGCCGAGAGCCTGCCTTTCTCGGAAAGCATCCCGTTTCCCCATGGGGAGTATCACTCTGAGCCAGCAGCCACCCTTGTGCCTGCAAGAGGGATGGCCGGCTCATGGCATGGTTGGGCATCCTCACCCACTTCTGCTTCTGGGAATAGCAGCGCAGAGCCCAGCATCTTGGTTTTGCTCTGAGCGGTAAAACCATCTGTCCCCCAACTGAGCTGAGACGCAGCTGCTGGCTGGGCACAGCCTGACCTTTCTGCAATGGGAGAGTGCTGGTTTTCCAAAGGGGAAATGGCAACTCAGTGGGGAGCAGGTCAGCATCCAGGGCTGGTCCTTGAAAGCATCCCCCGGACAGCTGCAGCCCACCAGCTTTGGTCAGTCCTGCTCCCCACTTAGGCTGCCTGCTTTCAAGAAGGCTGAGCCTAGTGGTTTTGATGCTGGCCTGATCCAAACTGCAGCAACCCTGTGATCCCCAAGGGTGGGTATGTGTCCATACCTGGGCTTCCCCACAGAGCTGTGCAGACACACTTTGGGACTACCCTTGCTCAGCTAGGGACTTATTACTAAGCTGGAAGGAGGAGGCCTTGGTTCTGGGGACAAGGTTTTACCCCCATATCCATGGACTTCTTTCTCCAGGGCTGAATGGCACTTCCCTTCGTCCCAAAGCATGGAGTATGACGGCTTCTCAGCATCAGACATCATTCTTTGGGGGGATCCAGTCTTTCTGTAAGCCATGTCCTTCATATGACAGCTAGCAGCTTTACAGATGGAGTAGTCTTCATGGAAAATCCCTTTATGTGCCTAACAGGCATGGGGAACTATGGGAGCAGAGGGTCAGAGACAGTTGTCAGCTGCCCCTCCAGCATCCCACCACCCCATGTAGCTGAATCCAGCCTAACCAAGTGATTGCAGTGACCTGGCCTGCCTCTTGCCTTGGCCAAGAGTTTGACAACACTAAAGCCCTCCGTCCAGCCCCACTGCATTGAGTGAACCAGTCCCAGCACAGATGTGGAGGCCTTGCTCAGGGCGCAACACATGCAGGGCCCAGGGGCAACAGGTTGGCTGTTCCCAAAAGACAGAGTTGCTCCAAAGCAAGAAAGGCTGCTGCTGGTTCATCCCCTCTTGTGTCCTTGCTGATTCTTTAACTGCTTGCAGTACCCAAAGATCCTCTCAGTCCAGGCTCAGCTCACAGGGCTTCCCTGGCTGGTCTTGGGAACTCAAGGAAATGTTTTCTAGGAAGCCTCAGCCTGATGGACTTTGCACAGCACAAGGAGAGATAAAGGTTGGTGTTTGGTGAGACCAGATGCATGCACCCTGCCCTGCCAGAGGGCTGCCGCAAATGTATGG
>NW_010317317.1:0-18193 GCF_000700745.2 Antrostomus carolinensis | reverse complement strand
GCGAGACTTAAAAAAATAATAATAATAATAAAAAATAATAATTAAAAAATAAAAAGAAGTAGAAGTAAAGAAACAAATCTTATTTCTGATTGTAATCAAACTCTAACTGGGATTTTCCTCCCCCCCCAGCTAATCCCAGGATCACACACCAAGAGAGAAAGAAATCTACCAGATCCTAAAGTCCCTCCCTGCCAGGTGGATTATTTCCCTATGGATACATATCCTGAAATCCCTTTTAATCCCTGGTAAAAGCAGGAATAAATACTCTTCCCCCAGCAGAGCACCTTACGGTGAGCCATGTGGCAATGACTAGTAGCCAAGGTGGTCGTGGAGGTCACAGGGCTTCTCCAAAACCTCCCCCTGGCTCCAATGCCATTGGGATTCCTACAGCCAAACACCTGGAAAAGGATGGATCCTCACTTCCCACTTCACCAACCATCCTACAAACCATCCAGCCCACCCATCACCTTTGGAGAGGGGCTTTTGAGAACCTCCAGCCCTGCTCTCCTCCGTTACCGCTTCCCAACACCGCACTCCTGCCAACTTTTGGTATTTAATAAAATAAAAAATTCTATTTTAAGAAAATACAAATTCTATTTTAAGAAAATACAAAATTCTATTTAATAAACCAGAAATTCTATTTAATAAAATATAAAAAGAGGGAAGCTCAACAGGACAACCTCCAAGCACTGAGGAACCTGAGCTGCCAAAATAATCAGGTATATAGTTTATGGATCTCTCCGGTAAATCTCTTCACCAACCCATTGGTCTCCAGCAAGCAAAAAAAGAAGTGAAAAACCTCCAGAAGACAGAAAATATTGTGGTCAATCATGAGAAGGATTTCTGTGTCAGGGTGGAAAAAAACCAGTCCACGCTAATTCCTGACCCTGGTGAACTTTGACCGATAGGCACAGGACTGCCACACCACGTCCTTGGGAATGATCCCATCATTTGAAGGAAACTTGGAAGTTCTAACACTATTTATTTTACACCCAACAACATGTCAGGTATTTCACACCCACTAATGGAACCCTCCAAACTTCCAACTGAGACCACCAACCAATCAAGAAGAGTAAGACAGAGGACATGAGATTCTCTTAAGTTCTTCTCTGTCTCAACGTGCTTTTGGCCACCTCCAACTCCTACTTCATCGCCCCATCAGGAAAGGGGACAAATCTCAGTGCCATCCCTTCCACCCTCTCTGCCATGTGAGCATTTAGGAGCAGCTCAGCCTGGCAAGCTCAGCCTGTGGCACTTCTCATGGACAGGACTCTTGACCATCACTTCTGCATCATCCACCTGCCTCCCTCACTCCACAGGACTGAGAGATGCTCCATCCTGCTGACCACAGCTCCCATTTTCTACTCAATTCTACTCCCATTTTCTCTTCAATCTATTCCATCTGCCTGCTCAACCTCCCCTCTTTTGATGGTCTCCTCCCCTTTGTCAGTAGATTCCAACATCACATCCCCCTGTCAAAAGGGAAAACCCTGACCAGCAGCATCTCCAACCGCATCACGTTATCTAGAGGACCCATGATATGAATTTAAAGGTGGTAAAATCAAGTCCAAGGGCATAGGGGGGGGTCACTAACGAAATGAAAACCCGTGTGAGAAGAATGGATGAGAGATGGAAAGAACAGCAAGTAAAATACTGAGGCAGAGGAGGTCACCAATCAAAACATACCAAAGAGTGTAAGGGACCTTCATAATTGGGAGATGATGACGCTTGACCTCCATTTCTAGACCAAACAGCTGTGCCTGCTAATAGTAAAATTGGAATTACCATTAGAACTATGCAAACAAAAAAAATAAAAAGGTCTTTCAAAAGTTTTTTGGACAAGTTTCGTAGACATGTTAAATGCCATATTCCAGATAGACTATCGAGCAGACATATGGAGAACTTCCAAAATACACATGGATGGAAAAAAGAATAATTAAAAAAAAAAAGGTATTTAGTAGAAAAGCACGTAGATGTAGGTCAGAAAGTTCCCCCAGGCTGCTCCTAAGCATAGAGGGCTGCCTTCCTTCATCTGGAGCTGCGAGAAGCTCCAGGAGAAGGCAACGTCTCGGTGGTGGAAGGAGAAGTAGGGTGCCATGGAGCAGACGGAGACCTGCACGAGCCTGGCACAGACCAGCTCGTTCTCCTCACCTGCCTTCCAGACACCCTCAGTGCCACTGATTATGTCATCCCACCATCCAATTTATAAAATCTTTTAAAAAATATATATATATATTAAAAAATAAAAATGAAGTCAACACAACATTCACGTAGACGCCGATAAGATCTGCGCTCTTTTTTGGGGCACATTATTTGGTCTGGTCCAGTAAGACCATCAAAAGTCTGACCAAAAACCTTCTGGTTTGTTATCTCCTGCTCTAAATCTGTTCCTGCTGCTACTCCTGGTCTCCAGCAGCATTTTCTAAGGAATATATTGCCCTTGTGAAAGAGGCAAACGTGGGGAAAAGAAGTTTGTTCAAGTCTTTTTTTGAGTGTTTTCCCCAATAGCACAAGACTCAGACAATTTATAACGTTCTCCTGAACGAGTCACCTTCTCAACAACCTCATAAAAGAATTGGGGGTTAAGAACTGGAGATGGAAACATTAGAATTTTCATCTTAAATGTCTACATTGAGTGGCATTTGCTTGGACTAAGACAGGCCAGGGTGGAACTCATGGCAATATTTTTTTTTAAGCTCTCACACTTGAGATTTTTATATTTTTTGGGTTTTTTTTTTCCTTTCATAAAAGTCAAAATTATGTCAGTTTCAATTAAAACTTAAATCTTCCTTTTTTTATGGTCCCCCACAGAGCTTTTAGTTGGAGGTTTTGCTACAGCACCGGAAGGAGCAATGAGCAGCAATCTTTATTATTGAAATCATTTTTAACTAGCCCTTGATATCCTTGAGGGAAAGTGTTCTGCATGCACTGGGGGTGCTCCACCTCGGGGGTGATTCCAGGCAAAAAAAAGGGCAGAAAGTAATTTTTTGAGGTGTGGGACCACCTCCAAGTTATGACCAGGTGGTCCTCTGTCCCACATCCCCTGCTAGGGGTGGTTTTTGTGAGGACATTTGTTGACTGGATGTCAACCCGATGTTACGTGCTCCTTCACAGCAGGTACGTGTGATGGAGGTGGATGTGGTGTCCTCCTGGACCTCATCCTGCAGAAGCTGCCAGATAGCACAAGCTTCTCTCCACCCCTCCTTCCAAAAAGGTCTCATGACTGTAGAACTGCTATTTAAGTCTACATCTCCAAGGCTGGGGCATCACTTCAAAGGATCAGGAGCTCCCTCCAACCTCTGTCCTCCTACTCATGCCTCATGGAGAAGGAGGGATGGACCACACCTCTCACCTGCGCTGCCCTATGGAAACACGGCATCCTTGGCTGCCTCTTAGGATTCCTGGTGAGGTTAACAGGATCCAGGGCTCACCCACAAAGAACAGGAGACCAGGGTCTTTGGTTACTCATGATATAGACCTCATCTCAAAGAAGGGATGGAAAGCCAAGAGGCCTTCTCCAAGGCATTAGCATGTGCTGCATGGGGGGAGAAGCCTACCACTCCAGCTAGAGAAGTCTTAAGGTTTAAGACTTGAGGTCTTAAAAGTTTTTTGGACTTGATGGTAGTGGGGTTGGAACTGGATGATCTTTAAGGTCTCTTCCAACCCAAACCATTCTATGATTCTACGATCTTCTAGGTCTTTTCCAATTGAGGTGATTCTGTGCAATCTGAATTATATTCAGGTAAATATTGGAAACCCCTGATGCTCATGAGAACAACCCTGGGCCTCTGGATCTTCCACAATTTAAGCTTTGATTAGTAAAGCGGGTTTAGTTCAAACAGAAAATTTTAAGGTATCAAAGGAATCAACTGGATTCACGGGGGCTCAGTTTGTCCAGAGACACATTTTATGGATCAAACATTGGAGAATAAACAAGGAGATGGACCTGGCATGGCCACCTTGGAGCAAGGTTGCCACGAGGGCTGTCCCTGTCCATGGGGACATCATCTGCCACAAGACCCTCGAGGGGACTGCAGGAAACTGCAATAACGATGCGTAAAACCACCCCCCTCACTTTTCTATCCACCTGAGAGCTGCAAGGACCTTCTCTCTGGGATGGAAATAGCAGCGTGTAGGACATCTCTTTGCTCATCTTTGGGGGACCACCAGCCACCTGGATGTGCTGGGACTGTCTAGTGCTGCCAGCTGGATGCACATCTCACACCCAGTACCAGAGTAGGAGCTCATTTAGGTATCTCCTACCCAAAAAAATATGTTGAAACGTTCAGTAAAATAGAATTGTAACAACAATACCTGAGAGAGAAGGGGGAGAACCAACAGGAGTTGAAGGATTTGATGAAAAGCTGTTGTTGGTGTGATCTGGAGAATAGATCTTTAAAAGATGATACAGAATTAATCTAAAGCCATCACAAACTGATGCAGCAAGAAATCTGGAATTCTTATGCATTCAGTTCATTGCAATGAAAAGCAGGACAGGTTAAAAAGCCCCCTTATTCCCAATATTAATATTTTTATAAAGACAAAATTGTTATTAGGTGCAAGAAGCTAGACAACAGACCCCCTTTTTTTGATGGGAACAGCCACTAGTCAATTCAAAGATGGTTTCTGATTGTCACACGGATCTGCTACGGTAAATAAGACACATTTTCATTGCGTGGACTATATTCTGAATTAAAACATGCCTGAAAATTGGGGGTTTTTTTTAATCCCTTAATAGTCAAAATAAAGCAAAGGGAGCAGAGCACGTTAAACCCCTGGCACAGCGGGACATCACAGCAGCAAATTCCCAACTACTCATCCGCTGCTCGGGTGAGAAAGAAGCTTCCACCCGCGTGCCCCGTGCCCGGGTGAAGGTGCCACCGCTCCACGGCGTCCCCGCTCGTCATCACCCCGTGCCATTTGTCAGGGCACCACTTCAAAGTGGATTCTGTACTGTAGCAAGTTCTTTCAGGCCAACTAGAGTCTTGACTTTTTTGTCTTTTGCAATGAAACATTGAAGAATAGAGCAAAAAAATAAATATATAGATAGATAGATAGATATTAACTCTCATGAGAACTCAATGGAACCCACTCTGCCCAGAAAATAAACTATCGTGGTCTTTATTAAAAGTCAGCTTGTGCCAACTGATAACTGGGGCACGGTAGGATTTCCTCCCACTTTGAGCTGGGAAAATGCCGTACCCCAGTTATCCAGGTAAGAGGTGGTCACTGCTGACATGAACAGCAACCCCAGGAACTGAATTAGGTGGAAACTGCCACAAAAGAGAGAAAATCTACAAGTAAATTTTAAAGGAATCTTGTTTGTGGATGGCTGGGTAGTGCAGATGTCACCTGGGTTGGGTTCAGACCTCCCTCACCTTAGGAAATGCAGGGTGTGATACCAAACACAGCTCCTTGGCACTCAAGTCAACATGACCAGGTCAAAGTTTCCCCTCTCCCCATTTCTATTCTACCATAAAATTAAATCTTAAAACTCTTTTAAAGCCCATTTTTTTTTTGCATGGATTGTTCAATATTTCCCTTGGCAGTAACTCCACGCGAGGTGACCTCTGAGACCCCCAGATCTTTCCCGTTTGCTGGTCATCTTCCATCAACTCCAGGCGTCCAATTCTGATTAAAAAGTTCACACTTTTCAAAAACCAGGGAAACGTGGATGCCAAAATAAATATTTCCTTACAGAGGCAAGTGCTTTCCCCAGCGCATCACCAGTCTGCGAGCTGCCTGCTGCCCCACTTCCTCTGTTTGCTGAAAAACAAAAGAGTCCATGTAAAAACAAGACAATAAGATATCATAAAGACTTCTATTCCTGGTCAACTGACTCATCATTTAATTGCCTTTTAATGCTAATTACATCAAATTAATCTTTAATTACCATTAATTTGTTTGCTAAGGTACATATCAAATATATTCATGCTCCATTTTTGCAGGTAAAATATAAACTTGACATGCTGGGTTTGTTTTTTTTGATATATTGCATATTTGATCATACTTGGCCACGTAGCTTTTATTTTTTCCCCAACAAAATGCTTCTAATAGTAGAAGATGCTCAAAGGGATGGAAAATATGCAAGCCCATGGTGAACCTCACTGCAAGGGAATGACCAAGCACCACGTCCAAGCAGCCACCTGATATTTTATTGTCTCCTCGTTTGCTCTGTGACCCCTTGTGTACTTTTCACTGCTCATTTTAAAGACATTATTAAATTCCAGATGGACTTTTGCAAAGAGTTCCTTCAGACTTTACTTCAATATTTCACGAGCTTTTAATGGAATTATTTTTTATCATCTCTCAAGTGATGGGATTCCACCTTTTTTGGAAGAAATTTCTAGCAAGGAAAATCACAGGCCACCAAGTTTTAAGGCCAGGCTGGATGAGGTTTTGAGCAACCTGGTCTAGTGGAAGGTGTCCCTGCTGCTGGCAGGGGGGTGGGACTGGATGAGCTTTAAGGTCCCTTCCAACCCAAACCAGTCTGGGATTCAAGGATTCTAAGTTTCTCACGCTCAGGTGATAGGACTGCAAACTTCTCTGTTACAGGAGAAACTGAAGTCCATAAATATTGATTTTGGCTGTTGGTGTAGAAAAAAAGACCTGGACCTGTTGGGAGTGGGTCCAGAGGAGGCCACAAAAATGATCAGAGGGATGGAACAGCTCTGCTGTGAGGACAGGCTGAGAGAGTTGGGGTTGTTAAGCCTGGAGAAGAGAAGGCTCCGGGGAGACCCTCTTGTGACCTTCCTGTACTTCAAGGGGGGCCTAGAAGAAAGCTGGGGACAGACTTTTTAGCAGGATCTGTAGTGACAGGACAAGAGGAAATGGTTTTAAACTAAAAGAAGGAAGAATCAGACTGGATAGAAGGAAGAAATTTGTTACAATGAGGGTGGTGAGACACTGGCCCAGGTTGCCCAGAGAGGTGGTAGAAGCCCCATCCCTGGAAACATTCCAGGTCAGGTTGGACGGGGCTCTGAGCAGCCTGATCTGGTTGAAGATGTCCCTGTCACTGCAGTGGGGTTGGACAAGATGGCCTTGAAAGGTCCCTTCCCACCCAAACCAGTCTGTGATTCTATAACTACAGTCACTAATCACTGAAAGCATCTGGTCCAGCACTCAATGCTGATGAGCTGATTTGCCTGAGGACGTTGCAGCTCCACAGCAGCACCTGGGAAACCTCTGGTCCAGAGAAAGTCTCGCCATCCCCCTTCAGACCAACCTTTCTTCTCCACCTCTTTCAGTCTTCCTACCTTGAAAGCATTTCTTTCACCCAACGTCTCCTTTTCGCTTTTCCTCATCTCCACCCTCTGCCCTGTTCATCCCAACCTCCCTTCCTCAGCAGTCACCATCTGGTATCACTGATAACCCATCCTGCCCAAGTCCAAAACTTCCAGCAGCAGCTTCAGCATGGTCTAGTTAGGACAATTAAGGAACAGCACAGAACAGTGTTGTCCTTCTATTTCTCACCTACCACACAAGCACGTTATCTAATTTAACAACCTGACTGTGCAACTCGGACATTTCAGCATTTCTCCTACAGCTTCCTCCTCTGGAAAGACCTCAAGGTCTACACGTGTCCCAGATGCTGTTGGACAAACCTGTACAGTGCTGTTTGCAAGTGCATCTTCACTGACTCCTTTTTAAATTATTATTATTCCCCTTTTCTTAGTTAAAATTTTACTTTTATTATTGTTTATTTGAAAATGGGCTCATCTGCCAACGGCAGCTTATTTGTCATCTCAGCTCAGCTTAAAATGAGGCATCAAGATGTGTAAAGATATATATATATATAAAAAATATATATATAAAGAAATGTGAAGACAGCTAGAACAGGCAGTGTCAGCTACAGATACAACTTATCAAGGGAATTTAATGTTGAAAATCACAATCTAAAAGTTTGTGACTTGAATAATACCAACCAGATGTCCAGAAATTCAGTTACTTGGCTCTAAAGTGACCCAGGAATCTAAATGTAAATCACACATTGTTTTGTTGGGTTTTTTTTTTCCTTTTTCTAAGTGACTCTAACTGCATTATTCTAAAATTAAGTCCTGAATTTGTCTGTCTGAAGGCTGGTTTCTCCTCATGAGATGAGCAAGCAAACACAGGGACCACAGTCTTGTTCCACGTGCTCTTAGAAATCTTGACAGCGCTGAGCTGGGCCGTGTCTTCTATTAGTTACCGCTAAGAACAAAGGAATTCTTCAGATATATTCAATATTAAACTTTTCCTGTAAGACTTTGAAGACAAATTACTGTGGGAGGCCTGGAAAACATACAGTTAGAGCCTGAGGGATGGGCAGCACGAGCAAAGTTCTCTTTTGCAGAGAAAAAAGGAAAGGGATCCTTGCAAAGTAACGCAGGAAAGGTTTGTGACACGGGGAGAAAGCTCACGTCATTATTTGTTGCTCTCCCCACATAAAACCTGAAAGTCACCCATTAAAACAAACCAAAAAAGGTTGTTTGGTTGGTTTTTTTATCAGTAGCGTCCACTCAGATGGAGAAACTTGTGCTTTAAGTCATACAAAGACCAAATGTATAAATAGATTTAAAAAGAAATGGACAAAATTTTGAGCCCCTGACTTCCAAGAAGGACATGGAGGTGCTGGAGCGTGTCCAGAGAAGGGAACGGAGCTGGGGAAGGGTCTGGAGCACAAGTGTGCTGAGTTCCCTTGTGGCTGAGGGAACTGGGGGTGTTGAGCCTGGAGCAAAGGAGGCTGAGGGGAGACCTTGTGGCTCTGTGCAAGTCCCTTGGAGGAGGGTGGAGAGAGGTGGGGGTGGGTCTGTTCAACCAAGGCCCAAGGGACAGGCCAAGAGGAAATGGGCTCCAGTTGTGGCCAGGGCAGTTGAGATGGGATGTGAGGAAGAATTTCTTTGCTGCAAGGGTTCTGAGGCATTGGAAGGGGTTGCCCAGGGCAGTGGTGGAGTCCCCATCCCTGGAGGGATTGAAGAGTCATGTAGACATAGTGCTGAGGGACATGGGTCAGTTGGGGACTTGTCAGTGAAGAGTTAATGACTGTTGAGCTTGGAGAAGAGAAGGCTCCAGGGAGACCTCATTGTGGCCTCCCAGTGCCTGAAGGGAGCTTAGAAACAGGAGGGAGAGAGACTTTTGCCAGGGGCAGAGAGTGACAGGACAAGGGGAGATGGTTTTAAACTGAGAGAGGGAAGATTTAGGTCGGATATTAGAAGGCAAATATTTAATGCAAGTTACATGTAAGACAAAAACTAGGAAAGAACAATTTTAATGGCTTAAAAGCCATTATTTCAAGCTTCTTCAAGCCCATCAGAAAAAGGCCCAACGATGGGAGAGTTGGTAGGACCTGCAAACAACCAAGATGCAACAGGAGAATTCAAGGAAAAAAGGGAAAACAGAAGAAATGCTAAACAGATTATTTTAATCTCCCTTGTCATGGGACAGATGATATTTTACAAGGGATTAGTCAGAAAAATTGGCTCCAACTGAAGTGTTAATGTGAAGGCTTTAAAATAAATCAAGAAATAGAAAGATAAAGAAGAGCCAAATGATGTTTCTAAGACCTCTCAAGAAACTCAAACACAAAACTGTCTAACTTCTAACCACAGTGTAAAACCAACTGCTTAGACCAACCTAGGGCTGAAGTTAAGGTCGAAAATATTAAAAACCAATATTGAAAACAAAGTTCTGGGAATTCAAAGAGCCACCAGCTTTTTCAATCTGACTTCTCTACTAGGAAAGATAACAAAGAGCAACCTACTTATGGATAAATACCTCAAATCACACAACCCACACCAATTCTGTGGAGCAAAGCGTGTCTTGCAAATCTCAATTCTTTCAAAGACACGATGAACAACCCATCGATGCAGGAAATCCAGGAAATATAACGGATTTGTACTCTCAGCTTTCAACAAACCCACCTCCCAAAGCCTCTTAAAAGAAACTAAACCCTCTTCAGAGAAGGATATTCTTGCAGATTAAGAAATGATTAAAAGAGAGACTACAAGAGCGGGAATTAATAGTTAGCTTTATAAAAGAGGAATATTCCAGGAGATTCCCAGTTGTGCAGCTCTGTACTGTTCAAGCTACTCATACATAGCCTGGAAGAAGACATGGCACACGCTGAGGCTGTGATGTTTGGCAAGATCTTGATTCAGGAGAGTAAGAGATGATGGTTTTGTGGAAAGAGCAGCTCTTGTAACATCAACTTGCTGGGTAATAAATGCCATATATATGTAAAAAAAACCAGGCAACAAAGATGGGGGAAAAAAAGCTTCATGTCATAAATACACACAACCGGGCTCCCAGTTTCCTACCAGAAAGAGGAGAAATCCTAGAGCGACAGCAAACCGTGAGCTGATGGTGAAGCAGCAGAACCAGCCCCTCACGCCCCCAAGAAAACCCCAACAACACCCAACAACTGGGCAAAGAGCAGAGACAACCCAGAAGCCTGTTACATCCCTCTACAAATTCACCACACACCTGTATTATGGATATGGAGCAAAGATCTGGTAAGCCCATCAAGAAAAAGCATGAAGGTCTACAGAACAAAGTGAAGAGAAGTCAGAAACAGCAGAGGGTGGTTCCTTTAGAAGACACAATTCAATAAATGTGGATTCTCCAGCTTGGAAAAGGAATCACCACATTGGGTCTTGAGGGAGCAGAGTCAAAATGAAAGAGGAGGAGCACCGTTTCACAACTGTGTAACGTCAGTACCAGGCCAAACCTCCAGGAAAGGCTCACACAGGTCACTTCATGGAGAAGAATGAACTCAAGCTTCCTAAATACTCAGTGCTGCACCCAGTGCTGGAACAACTGGGAAAATATCCCTTAGAGTCTTCACTGGAGACAGGACCATTGCATTGATGAGCTTTGGGTCTGAACAAGGACAGATGTTTACAAGTTCTTATGGAAAACACTGAAGAAGATAGTGCAAGGAACACCATGAACTTCCTCCAAATTTGGAAGGGCACAGTTTATCCAAAATATTTCTGCACTGGGCTTTAACTGAATGAAGTAATCAAATCCAGACTTCAAGAAAAGGTTTCAATGATGGACAAGGGTTTGAGGGAAGAGCAAGGGAATACTTGATGAAACTTGCAGGAAAATAAATTAAAACAGGTCAGTGAAATCCATCTCCACGGAGCACTCGGAGGGTGTGCAGCCAGGAGGAGCTGTGTAAGCCAACTGCTTCAGCAGGTTCAAAGGGGATGAGATGACTGCATGGGCAAGAGTTTCTTGAAGAACCAGGGATGTCCCCCCTTAACTTCACTACCATGACAGCCCTAGGTCAATATGAAGGGTAGGAGCTGTAGAAATGGTCAAGATCACGTTTTACCATTAAATGCTAAGCTAGATGGACCACCTGCCTGAAGCAACAAGGCATTTCTTACCTACTCATGCCCAGAGAAGTTGTGGATGCTCCTGGAGGCATTCAAGGCCAGGTTGGATGGAGCCCTGGGCAGCCTTATCTAGCAGTTGGCAACCTGGTTCACAGGAGGGAGGTTGGATGATCTTTAAGGTCCTTTCCAACCCAAACCACTCTGTGATTCTATGATTGATTTGATGCTAATCTTTATTCCCTCAACCTGGTCTGAACGTGGTGCTTAGCAGAGAACACAACTACGCACACGTGAGCCCGAATGCTGGCTCCTCCACTTGAAAAGGTGGGTCTCCATCAACATGAGGGACCAGCAAATTTTGGCATGATGCAGAAAACAAAGATAGCTGGGGACCAGGATTTAAAACAGGATTTGAAAATGCACCAAGAGCTGCTGCTTCTCCTTGTGAGCTATTCCCCAACTCATGGGGGACTAACATCTACTAATGTCATCACAGAATCATGGCATGGTTTGGATTGGAAGGGACCTTAAAGATCATCCAGTTCCAACCCCCCTGCCAGCAGCAGGGACACCTTCCACTAGACCAGGTTGCTCAAAGCCTCATCCAGCCTGGCCGAGAACACTTCCAGGGAGGGGGCATCCACAACTTCCTTGGGCAAACTGTTCCAGTGTCTGACATGGAATGGTTTGGCCTGGAAGGAACCTTTCAAGGTCATCTAGTCCACCCCCCCCCTGCCATGAGCTCCAGTATATCTCCATGTACTTAAGACATCATGAAAGACTTCCAAGCTTTTGATGGATGGATTCTAACTCTTGTTGAAGAGCGTGTTTATTGTGATAGTTAATCTCCTCCAACTTTCTCAGCATGTTTCTGAGAAGAACAATTCTGTGCTGGAAGGCAAAGGGACGGAATGATGAAGTACAGCTTTTGCACATCCTTCTGGTGAGATTGGGATTGTAAATCTTAATTTCCTGAAGAAACTTCTAGGAAATCTGTATCTCAGCGAGTATAATTCTATCTAGCAAAGCATTTAGTCTAACCATAGGCTGGGAGCTTTCAAGAATTCCAGCCAGACTTTTAATAGTTGAAATTCTAGCACAACCTCACGCTGTGCTGATGGAACGGAGCTTTCTGCAACACCAGACTGGAAATTAAGTCTCTATGTTAAGAGTGGAAAAAAAAAACAACCTTGCACCATCTCGTTATTCACAGCTGATAATCTTCCCAAATTATGAGGAAGTGACATCGTTGCCTACAAGTCATAATCATCGTCTACTGCGCGACAGTTCAACGCCCTCCTGGAACTGGGGAAGCTTAAAGTTCTGGTAAAATATACAGAGCAGTATGATGTGAGTGCTCTGGTAATAAAATGACTGTGAAAGCAGTGCCTCGAGGGGAAAGGCACATCATGTTTCCCCTGGAAAAGCTGCGTGTCACAGTGCATAATGTCATACAAACAACGCGTCAGGAGAAGGGAAAGCAGCAAGAGGGATTAATAAATGCATGGGATGGATCTGATACGACTCGTAGAGCGTGGGCTAAAAGAGCTCTGTCACCAGAACCTCTTACCTAAACATGGCACCGTTCAGAGCTTTGAAAATAAAAAGCCAACGTTGAGTAGAAAATTAATCGCTGTCAATGTCATCCTGGAGTCCCTTGAACTGTACAGAACCTCAAGTGCTGGGGTCAGTGTTGGGCCCCTGAGTCCAAGAAGGACATGGAGGTGCTGGAGCGTGTCCAGAGAAGGGAACGGAGCTGGGGAAGGGTCTGGAGCACAAGTGTGCTGAGTTCCCTTGTGTCTGAGGGAACTGGGGGTGTTGAGCCTGGAGAAAAGGAGGCTGAGGGGAGACCTTGTGGCTCTGTGCAAGTCCCTTGGAGGAGGGTGGAGAGAGGTGGGGGTGGGTCTGTTCAACCAAGGCCCAAGGGACAGGCCAAGAAAAAATGGGCTCCAGTTGTGGCCAGGGCAGTTGAGATGGGATGTGAGGAAGAATTTCTTTGCTGCAAGGGTTCTGAGGCATTGGAAGGGGTTGCCCAGGGCAGTGGTGGAGTCCCCATCCCTGGAGGGATTGAGGAGTCGTGTAGACATAGTGCTGAGGGACATGGGTCAGTCGGGGACTTGTCAGTGAGGGGTTAATGATTGGACTTAATGATCTTAAAGGTCATTTCCAATCTTTCAGAGCTGCACAACCATCGGGGAACTTCCCCAGTCCCACTCACTGCAGTTCTGCATCCCCACAGCTATGCCAACGCGCTCCCTGGTCACCTCGCCCGGGGACCAGGATGGAGGCACATCAGCTCCTGGCTGGGCCAGCTCCATCAGCTTTCTTGGGAAAATCAGGGAAAAACCAGCGTGTGCCCAGACTTCAGGGGAGGTTCACTGGTTTAGGAGGAGAACAGGACTTGCATCGAGATCCAAGAAATACTTTTGCAGCCCTCAGTTCAGACACAACCCAATAGCACTCCTCCTTGAATATTTACAGCTGCTAAAAAACCCAAAGCTGCGTGTCGGCAGTGATTCACACGCTGGCTTTTTCAGGAGATGAAGCCAGATGAAAATCTGGATGGATATATATTTTTTTTTCTTTTACATGGGAAATTTAGACATTTTTTTGGGTGGTTCCTTGAGGCTCATGGACAGGAGATTTGCATTGGTACTCCTACCTTCTTACAACCCACTGCAGGATTCTCCATCCCTTAAGGGGGATGGGAAGGCTCTGGGGAGATCTTATAGTGGCCTTCCAATACCTGAAGGGGCTACAAGAAAGCTGGGGAAGGACTTTTCATAAGGGCAGTTAATGACAAAACAAGGGGAAATGGGTTTAAACTGAAAGAGGGGAGGTTTAGATGAGATATTAGGAAGAAGTTCTTCACTGTGAGGGTGGTCAGACACTGGAACAGGTTGGCCAAGGAAGCTGTAGAATCCCCCTCCCTGGAAGTGTTGAAGGCCAGGTTGGATGAGGCTTTGAGCAACCTGGTCTAGTGGAAGGTGTCCCTGCTGCTGGCAGGGGGGTTGGGACTGGATGAGCTTTAATGTCCCTTCCAATCCAAACCATTCTATGATTCTATGATTAACGTTATCTGGGTAACTGGTGGAAAGATGGCTGAATTAAATTTAACTCTTATTATGCTTCTTTTGAGGGAGGAAGAGAGAGTGATGTGCCTACACTGTGTGCACAGAAGCAGCAATAGGTCATAAAGAAAGAACTCTCAACAGCCTGGCAAGATTGAGCACAGAAATGCTCTCCTGAAACAGGATACATTGGTTTTTTTTCCTCAGACAGTGACAAATTAAGAAAAGACTGTATTTAGTTTCTTCTTTGTTCAGAGATCTTGAACAAATATGATGCCCATGTGTTAATGCCTGAACCCACCCTCCATTCTTAGTGCATTAGTCCTGCTCGTAGTCATTCAATAGGGAATGGGGTGTGTAATGCAAACCATGTGTCCCGCGATGTGGTCCCTATTTCCCAATTACTTAATTAGCTTTATTTGCTCTTTGAGATCCAGGCAAAAGCGCTAGTTTTGGTTTTTTTTATTTCCTGTATTGAAGTATGAACTGGGATTTGCCAAAATATTGAGGTATACAGAAGTATGCTCTTAATTTCTGGAGTCACTCAGCAACGTCACCCTTACAGGGACGCGTGGCCGTTGACGCTTCCCCCGCACCACGTGGAAACCCAACAAAGAACTAAAAGAATATCGTGATATAGAAGTAACACCTCACACAACACTGCAGTGACACTGAAATCAGACTGCAAAACTGGTGGGATCAGACATTTAGCTGGTGTAACATCACTGAAGCAAAGTGTTTTGCTGTAATTTTATATTTAATTCATAAAAAAGAAATAAAATCCATGAGCAAAGGAGGTGAAGGTCAAGTATCATAGAACCATGGAATTGTTTGGTTGGAAAAGACCTTTGAGATCATTGAGTCTCCAACTGTACCTGTCCACTGCTAAACCAGATCTCTGAGCACCTCACCTACCTGGTTTTTAAATCCCTCCAGGGATGGGGACTCAACTATGATCTACTTATCTCCATGAAGTTCTTTCTCTCTCTCTCTGTACCTACCAAACTAAGAAGCTACTCCTTCCACCCACCAAGATATCCCACCAAACAACCCTCCACCTTGATTTCAGCTCTCTGGCACCAGCACAGTGCCCAGCAGCAGATGTGAGAGTCTCAAGTGACAACCACAGCACCCAACCTCAACTCACCCATGATACTGTCCGTCCCGTTGGCAGGGGGTGTGCAAGAAGACGCGCTGTAATGATTCGTGCCACTGCGGTGGAAGGTGGACATCGGAGGAAGACTGGAATTGATGTCTGCTGAGGAGTGTGATGGGTAGCTCTGTAGCAAAAAAAAAAGATAAAATTAAAGGAAATATTTTAACTATTTGAGATCATGGAAAGGCAGCAGGTTGCTCATGTTGCCCCAATCCCAAGTGCTGTTGTACTTCACCCAACTGAGAAGAGCAGAATGCTGCCCTAAGACTAAGAGGGGTGGGGCATATTTTTCTACCCTAACTTGACATCTTCTGGAGGAGACACAGCATACACCTTTCTGATACGGATAAATATCCTCAGTGAACAGTTCAGAACTGATCATGGCACCTTAGAGACGTAATGAGAAGAAATTAAGACAGAAAATTTAGGTGATGTATCAAGCAAACCTTTTTTGACAGGGACAGCTATTGGCTGGAGGAGAAGTTTTTAGAAGTTTCTAAAGGAAGTGGTAGAAACCCCATATTGCTTTTGACATTAAAAACAAGAGCTGATGACAAGACATGAACGGCTGGTACGACAAAACGTGCCATGAGGAAACACAGTGGTAATCAACTGGATCAACTGGATCTCTCCCATCACAGCGCCTCTGTGCAACAGGCGATGGAAAACATGATGGATCCAGTTCTCCAAACAAACATCTGGGCAGCACACAGAAGACTTTGGTTGCTACATGGCTGGATCGACACAAACCTTCCTCATGTTGACCCAACATCGCTGTGGTCAAGTGATTTGCTGAATTTGCGTTACTATAAAACTGGTTTTAATTAGTGCTGTTTGTCACTGGTGAACAGGACGTTCTAAATTGGTGCAGGACACCATGTGCAGACAGGTCCTAGAACACACCCAGCTTTTGTCTCTATCACACTATTGCCCCCAGCAGAGAAGAGGTCCTGTAAAAGACCTCTAGAGGTTTTGGAGACTCTGCAACAAAGTCTCACTATAAATATGGGTGGCTGGAGACACACAGCTCAGGATCAAGACATTGAAGTGCTGGAGCAAAATCATCTTGGTGTCTTCTGCCTCCCTGGGTGGTTCAGAGCAAGATGGTTGAAAACACCCTTTCCTTTTTTCGTGCTATTTAATTACTTTTACAGGATTTCTTCTAATTAAGTGCCAAATAACTGAATACTGTATCTCAAAGGCCTACACCTCTTTTTCTTGCCCATGGAAAAATGACCATCAATGTTTTCAAGGTCTGACTCATCATAAATCACTGCAAGACTTCAGCTCCAAACCCAACGGGCTGAAACAGCACAGAAACAGCACAACAGTCTCAAGTGATGGAGAAACAAGGAGATGTCGAGTGCTCAGGTCAATGTTCTCAACACATGTGACCACCTCCCCTGCTAAACGGCTGTTCCACCACATCTATGAAGAGCTGGTTTGGGATTTTGTCACTTCTCAGGGCGAGACATCAAACCACTGTTACCAAGTATTTTAGGGAAAAACATGGGATTTAAGTAAAGTTTAGAGGAGAACTGTTCTCTCTAGTCAGTCAACCTATCTCTTCAGAAAATCTCAACATGCCTGAGGAAGTAAAAATAATAACCACCACCTTTTCCTTCTTTCTTTTCCTACCTGCATTTCCTCTACAGGTCACTGAGAAATTAAGGACATTTACAGAACTGAATCAAAATCACATTGTCCTTGACAAGTTGACCACTCATGGATGGTCCAGCTGACCACAAACCGCTGACCTCTCACTGATGCTCCAGTAGAAATTACTTGGAGAGTATTTAAAGTATCACCACCTCCCTTCTGTCTCAGTGTTACCTAAAATATAGAAGGCTCTGACATATATATTCAATTATTAATAGAAGCATGGTTGCCACTGAGCACCTCCAACTTGGATTGGTAGCGGTGGTCCTCACTATCTCTGAAATTTAGGATAAATATAATAATATCTACACAGAAGAACATTTTGGGGAGTTTAGGTGGAACACTCCTATTCATTTTACAACACAGGATTATTTTAGCTCTTCAGAAAACCCCCTTACATGTTACAAACCCCAAGAAATTCCAAATCCAGGTCAACTCCAATGCAAAAATGTTTGCAGACGTGCCGCCACGAAGGTACGCTGCTGTCTCACCCCCACCCTGATATCATGAAAAGCCACCAAATTCTGATGAACGAGTACCAGTGGAGATAACAAATTAGATTAAATGGGGGTTTAAAAGTTCTGCTCAGTTTTTATGACATATGCTTGTCACTTCCGAGCAACGTTAAGTTCGCTTAGCGCCTTAATGAGGCTTTTTATAAGGACATGATTAAGCACTTTTTGAGGCAATTTCTTTTGCTTTTGACTTCCTATTAATTTTACATGGCAGCGTGTTAACCTCGTTAAATGTGAGACTTTAATGATTTGTTTTGCAAATTCCTTTGCAGCGTGCGAGAGTTGAGTTCCATCCTTCTTATTCCCTAAAAGATGCTTCTGGGAGACTTTACAGCACTGGACTTTTTTTCCTCCCTTAAAACCGGTATTCCCATCATTCCTCCTTTTGAATGGTCTTCAATGATGAGGATGGGCACAAAATACAACAAGATTCACACAGAATCAATCACAGAATCACAGAATGTCAGGGAT
>NW_010317316.1:35608-39806 GCF_000700745.2 Antrostomus carolinensis | reverse complement strand
TTCACACTCACCATCCCCACTCTATTTTAAACTTTTACAAATATGATCCCCCACACCCCATTACCCCATGCCCAGAGCTGGGGCTGTTCAGCCTGGAGAAGAGCAGACTGAGAGGGGACCTTATCAATGTTTATCAATATCTAAAGGGTGGGTGTCAAGAGGATGGGACCAGACTCTTTTCAGTGGTGACCAGTGATAGGACAAGGGGCAACGGGCACAAGCTGGAACACAGGAGGTTCCACTTAAACATGAGGAAAAACTTCTTTAAGGTGAGGGTGACAGAGCCCTGGGACAGGCTGCCCAGAGAGGGTGTGGTGTCTCCTTCTCTGGAGATGTTCAGAACCCACCTGGACACTTTCCTGTGCAACCTGGTGCAAGGAACCTGCTTTGGCAGGGGGGTTGGACTGGATGATCTCCTGAGGTCCCTTCCAAACCTGATCATTCTGTGATCACTTTAAAAACAAACAGACCCAAAATATCCTCACAAACCCCAGCTCTCTCTTTGCATAAGGCACCCGGCACTGTGACCTGAAGATGGCTTTTAGGGCACTTCTCTGGGTACAGGTTGTCCTTCTTTTCCTCAGGTTTTCCTGCCTAGAAATGCAGAGAGGTGAGATGGGGGGTAGGCAGGTGGTCCCTGGCAAACTTGCCCCGAGCAATGCCATGGGCAATGCCAGCTGCCTCCTCTTCCTCAGTGGGTTTTCCTTTGTCCACTGAAGCCATCATGGTGGAGATACCCTCCTTGGAGATGTCCCCTCAATCCCAAGTGGGGCTGGGAACAAACACTGCTGCCAGGGGCTCACTACCATGAGAAAGGGGATGTACAGGGAAAGACCCCCCTGATACCGTCTGAGACCTCCCCCCAGGGGACCTGAGTGTGATGGGCAGGAGAGAGGACAGGCCCTGGAGGACCTCAGCCTTCTGCTGAGACCTTCTGCCATCATGGCTTTGTGGGGACCTGGTGACATGTGCTGGTGGGATGATTCATGGCCTTATTTATTTTGACGTGTTTGCTTTTTCCCTGGCACAGCATGAGTAATGGGGAACGTGTCTTGCCCACATGTAAGGAGGAAAATCAGAAGGACAGCAGCAAAGATGCTCCAGGTTTCAACTAAGACATTTTAGAAGCTGGTGGTGAGGAAGTTTAAGACCTCTACAAACACGTTAGCTGCTCTGAGGCTTTTACTTTGGGTCCTCCATAGCCAGGGCTCTCCAGTGTTTTCCCCAAAGTGTGGGACTCTTCCTACCTTAGGGATTAACCATTGAGATGTGCCCAATTGCAGCTGAGCCTGGGGAGAGCAAGCCTGAGGGTCCTCATGCGTGCTGGCTGCTTCTCATACACCGATCCTTGGGGTGCAGAAGCTGCCCTTGCTTTGGGAAAAGAAATGAGAGGTTGCAAAAAAACCACCCAAAAACCTAAAAAGAACCCCAAACCAAACAACAACAACAAAAATGCCAAAGAGGGATTATACCCAAAAACCTAAAAAGAACCCCAAACCAAAAAACAACAACAACAAAAATGCCAAAGAAGGATTATTTTCTGCAGTCACCTGTGGTGGTGGAAGATAAGACAGACTGGAATGATTTTTCTCTGTGGGGAAAAGAACATCATGTGGCCCCAAGATGCTGCTGGACACCTTTGCTTGATACAGGTGTCCCTATAAACTAAGATTTAGAGAGCAAAGCCTTTTTTTTCTGTTTCTACAGAAGAGAGGAAGAAAGGGTCAGGGAACAACTCTCCCCCCACCCGCTGATGAGGTATTTGAGAAGAAACCTTTTGAATCAACATTCCCAAAGTTTTCAAGTTCCTCTGCGGAAAACCACTGTAGGGATAGGATAGAAGCCAAAAGCAAGGGAAAAGATCGTCTGGCTTTAATTTTTCTGTCCCTGGGTATTTCTAACAAGCAGATCTCACTGCAGTATTTAATCACCTGTGAGTCCCTGCGTGTTCAGAGTGAATCTTCCTTGTATGTTTTTGTTAATTTTGTCATTTATAGATTCATAGAATCACAGATGGTTTAGGTTGGAAGGAACCTTAAAGCTCATCCAGTCCCAACCCCCCTGCCAGCAGCAGGGACACCTTCCACTAGACCAGGTTGCTCAAAGCCTCATCCAGCCTGGCCTTCAACACTTCCAGGGAGGAGCAGCCACAGCTTCTCTGGGCAACCTGGGCCAGTGTCTCACCACCCTCACTGCCAAGAATTTCTTCCTAATATCCAATCTAAACCTATCCTCTTCCAGGTTAAAGCCATTTCCCCTTGTTCTATCACTACCTGCTTTTGTAAAAAGTCCCTCTCCAGCTTTCTTGTAGCCCCTTCAGGTACTGGGAGGCCGCTAAAAGGTCTCCCCAGAGCCTTCTCTTCTCCAGGCTGAACAGCCCCAACTCTCTCAGCCTGTCCTCACAGCAGAGCTGCTCCAGCCCTTGAACCATCCTTGTGGACTCCTCTGGACTTGTTCTGACAGGTCCATGTCTTTCTTGTATTGGGAGCTCCAGAACTGGACACAGCACTTCAAGTGGGGCCTTATGAGAGTGAAGTACAGGGGAAGAATCACCTACCTCTGCCTGCTGGCACTTCTGATGGCCTGGAGCTGTTCAGCTCCCATCCACAACATCCTTCTGTCTGTAGTAGGAGACCAGCATCTGCAGGACCCAAACCTGCTTCTCATGGTGAGCAGGAGGAGCGAGCGGCTCTGGCAGCTGGGAGAAGTGATGGCAGGTCGGTGGGTGAGCATCCTCCCTCTGCTGTCCCGCACTGGGAGACGTGGATGTTTTTCCTTCTCTTCTGGGATAGATGCTGAAGTTGGGACACATTTCTTGGCTCAGTTGGCAGTGATTAAAATTCGCTGCTCACTTTTGTTTATAGTTGGTTGTTTACTTTGTTGAATTTTTAAAAACTTGTTAGAACGCAATGGAACACGGATTCAGCAGTATTTAGGCTTGAAAAATAAAGATGCATTAGAAAGATGCCTATTATGCTTCAGAATTATTAATTGACATTTTTATGATGAATAATTAATCATTTGAATAATTTTCGTATCTCTGATCTGAACACATATTTGCATATCTAATGTCTGATTTTAAATGTGGTTTCTTTAGTTGCATTCTCCCAGGACAAAGAGATGAAGTAACTAACATCCTAATGCAAAACTTTTTCTTTTCTTTGCCGTCGCAAAAGTCTGTTTATTGAAATGTAACTTTCGATCTAGTTATGAAGCTGTTAATAATCTATGCATGGCATATATGCATTAATAAGTCCGTGTATCTGTTGGTTATGAGCACATTTAGATCTCATTTTCTTCAATACAGTGGGAAGGTCTCCTGCAATACACTTTTTTTTTTTACTTAAAACTGTGTGGGGTTAAGCTAGGAAACCATAAAGAAATATCTCAGATAAGCAGCGTTCCCTTCTTGTTTATATGACACTTAGTGAGAAGACCAAAGGTTGTTTCAATTTGTGGTCTTTAAAATATTGTCCTGGTTTTTAGAACTTTTAATATACATTTTTATTATGGTCTCCCAGTGAGGCAACATCAATATTTTCTTGTTATATTTTAATGTACTTAAATCATAGACCTCAAGACCTCCTCCCTTGCTTATAGTTGGTGGCAATAAAGGAAGAACTGAAGTTGCAGAGCAGTTGTAAGTTGGTCAGCAAAGAGGTGCAAGTAATAGTGCTTGTTGTGCAACCTCGCTCGGCGTTGGGTTGGTATGAGCACAGCTCAGCCGCACGGGGAACAGAAAGGAGGAAGGGGCAGCTGGGCAAAACCAGAACCAGAAAGGTATATAAAAAAATAATAAATAAAGCAATTAAAGGACTAACCTCTGCTCCACTCCCCCTGACCACTGGTTAATTATTATAGCGTCACGGGGAGCCAAAGAGTTGCCTTTGTGTGCGCCAGGTCTGAATTTGATTTATTAAGAAATGAAGGTTTTTAAGAATTTTTATTGAGTGGCAGGTTTAAATGTACAGGGGACCCAAATATTTTGACTATAGGTTATCAGCTCCTTGTTGTCATATTGAGGACCCAGGGTGATAGATGCTATAGAAATACCTTAAATCGATGCAGTCCTATTTAAATGTAGCAGATTAAAGAAATTACACCAAAATGGAGGCACAAAGAGATGGTAGTGGTTAAATTTTAGTGCCATTTATGTGAGAAAGATAGTATGTATGAAATGTAAAATTAAAATAAACAC
>NW_010317316.1:12500-35533 GCF_000700745.2 Antrostomus carolinensis | reverse complement strand
GCAAAAAATATCCTATAAATAAATTTTTTTTTTTATTTTTTTTTTTTTTTTCTTTTTTTTTTTTTTTTTTTTTTTACAGTGGAAGAATATTATATAGACTATGGTAATCTAGTGGGCAATATCTGACAGACAGATACTGTATAAAGAAACTGTGAAATGTAGTTCTCAGAACAGGCTGAACTTATATTGAATAGGATGTTTAGCAGTTGCATATGCTCAGTGATAACATTTTTTCTTTTTTTTTTTCTTTTTTGTTTTTCTAGGAGGGGGGTTGAATTTGTAACAGCAAGAGCAGTAAACTTGAGCAACCCTTGCAGCACAGAGAGCCCAGCTCTGAGCCTGGTGCCTGGACTTGCCATCGCTTTGGCCATCAGGGTGGTGACAACAGCAGCAAGCTCTTTGCAAAGGGACAGGGTGGGAACTGGGATTAAACCTCTGCTTTTTAGTTCTGAAAGTAGGAAAGAAAGCAAACATCCCTGAGACGCACCTACACTTCTTTGCAAAAGGAGAGATCCCTTTTGGGGTCAGGGTAACCCCTTGCTGAGGGCAGCAGGAGAATGAGAACATTGGCCAAAGGCCCCCAGATATTGTTGTGCCTTCATCAGACCTATAGCCAACTTTGTTGTGGACCTCTTAACCTGGAAAATGGGAATTTTGTTTTGTTTTGCTTTAACCAGGCTGAATGGTGAATATAAATCATATAATTACAGAGTAACCCCTCTTCTACCTATTTGGGACTATATAAAATTTACTTTCCCCTGTCTTTCTTAGTGTCTCACTATTTTTCCTACTGACTACCAATTAAACTAAAAGAGGTGAAATTACCAGCAGGGAATCTGGGTGCAAAGCCATTTTGATAGCCATCTGAAAATTTCAGAGTCGATCGATTGCCTCAACTAATTCTTATCACCACTGCGGGGAAAATATTTTCTTTTTTCCCCTCTATGACTGCAGGAGATTATTTATATATTTTAAAATCTACAGAAACACAAGGGTGACAAAGATATTCAGAAAAGCCCAAATTATTTGAAACAATTAGACACTGTAGCATAGTTTTTAAAGAAATTCTTTGTTTACAGAATTGCTCAATATCTGGAAAATTGCTGCCTTTCTGCGAGTGGCTGCTGGCTGTATTAGATACCAAAAGAAGCAGAGACACGTGTTCTGGTGACCACTGCACACCTAAACTGTAGATTTACCCACAAACTGGCAGACATCCCCTTTGTCAGGGGTGGCATTGGACTTGCCAGTTCTTCTGCTTGCTTCCCTCTGACTATCAGCATCATCTCCAGCTCATCTGTGGATGGAGGCTTGGCCAACTGGCCCCTTTCCAAGCCCAAATCTTAGACTCTGGGTTATTAGAGCTGTCAAAAACAGGAGAGAGGTTTTTTTCCTTGCCATGAAAGTTTATCTCCAGGTTCTCTCTCTCACCCCAATTCATATTTTAAAAGAAATATTTCTTAGGAAATTTCCTGATGCCTTTCCAGGTCATTTGCTCTGTGATATTCCAGGTCAGAATCACATGAAAGGTACCGGCATTTGAACAAAGCATTTCCTCATACAGATGGTGTTAGGTACATGTATGCTCTTACCAATGCTTCTTACTATATCACTTAAAACTTGCTCCAAGCAGCATCTAAACTATTTTAAAACCTTACCATCCTTTTTTTAACACACATCAGCTATCCTGCTTCAAATCTCTGACAAGGATGTGAAAACCGCAGTGTCAGAACAACTGCTGCTCCCTTCTTGAATTCTGACAAGCAACCTTCAACCTGAAAGCCTCCAAAAATGGCTATTTTTATATATATCTATTTTTTTAAATTCAGAAATGTCTATATTGACTGTATTCCTTTGTTCTGACAGGTTGGAAATGGGTGCAAAAAATACATGAGACAGCACATGACAGTACTGTTTGGTGTTCACCCTGTGAGTTCACATGTCAATGGGTCCACCTGCCAATGGGTCCACCTGCCAATGGATCTACCACAAGGAGGTTATGAATAGCAGTGATTTCCTAAATTCTGGGTTAGGAAAGAGGCAAAACGGTCTCCAGAATAATTTTGGCGACCTGGGTTTGGTTGCTGTAATGTTCTTGGCCCTCAGGAGTCAAGAATTGCAACTCTAGGTCCCTACCTCCTGTGCCATAATTTGACCAAGCCATGTCCCCACAAGACATGTTAATGGATTCAGCTCAGTGCACATATTAGGAGAGTGATATTCATTAATTAATTTTGCATGTGGCTTGGGCAGCAGATGTCACTGAAGCAAGCAGAGATGTGAACAGGCCCACCACCTTCTCACAGAGATATGAACAGGCCACCGCCACAGGCCCAGAAGATACCAAGACAGGAGGAACAGGGAACGGGGGTTACAAACACTGCACTTGGCACTGGGATGGTTGGTCCTGGGCAGAGAGGTTGGGCTGATGGCATTCTCCTACCTGTCACCAGACTTTGCAGGAGTGTAAACTGGACTGAACCTTGCTGCCCAGGGGGTGGAAGCAAAATCAGTGAGATGACTCAGGGTTCATGGGGGACAGAGGTGCCTGCCTGTGCCAAAGCCTGCCTGGTGGTGGCACTCATTTTTGGGAGGACAGGAGCTATCAGTGGGGTCTGTGTCTGGAACTTGGAGGGTAACATTTCAGATGTAAGAATAAAGGTGGGAAAATCCACGCCTGATATTTAGTGTTGGAAAATGGACGAAGTTAGAGGTGAGAACAGTGGAGAAAGCAAGGCAAGATCTTCCTCATGCCTCACAGTGAGGAGGGGGAAATACAGAGCAGAGGCTGAAAACGCTGCAAATATTTGTTCTCATTGTCAGATGTTTCTACAAAATCAGTTGTTACTGAATCACCACTGAAGTTACTGAACATTTAAATAAGCAGAGAGTGAGAAAAGCTAAATCTAATTATATGTTTCATGCCATTTACAGAGGTTTCCAAAGGATTTTCTTTTAATAAAAGTGCAGTGCCTCAAAAAGAATAAATCCTACAATTTTGTTATTTACAAATCAGCCTCCTCTCCCTCAAGCTGACAGACTTATTCTCCTTCTTACACCCTTCTTTCCACCCTAAAATGCACCAGTACATTGACATTTCTACTAGTACTCTTCAAGAATCTACATACTATTTTATGGTCCTTCTGATCCATTTGCTTACCAACATAAGAAAGTAATCACAAAGGCATAAAACCCTGTTTTTTAAAGGAAGGTACAGAGGAAAAAATCCACAATGTTGGAAAACATACAACATAGGTGTCTTCCAGATGAAGAGAGCAAGTGCCTTTTACATCCCTGCCCACCAATTCCTCAAGATTTCAAATTAGAAATAAAATCTCCAGCCTGGCTGGAGATATGATGCAATCGATTAGTTCAAATGATTTATTAACATAAAATATCAGACTTTTTTGATGATGAATTTTTGTCCCCTTCACATCTTTTTTCATTGCCACAATTGTTCTTCCCCTTTCTAACTCCACATTATTTAGCAGTTGACTTTCACATTCAGAGCATTGCATATCAATCCCAAGGACCAAAACATGCCACCAATATTTTCTCTGCTATGTAATCTATTGATGAGACACCTAACCCTGCAGGCTCTCACCCAAGCTATGGAGAGGAGCAAGTCATACCAAATCAGGGCCATAATTTGGTCATTGTTGACGCTACCATCCATTTAAAGGTGGACAGAAAAAAAGAAAAGAGAAAACCAAGAGGTCACATTCATTGTTGTCTAGTTTGGCTGCTATCCTGATATAGGAGCACGTCAATTGCTTTGGTAATTAAAATACTACATGCAGAGGATACCAAAAACTCAAAGGAATTAAAATAAAATGTTTTCTCTTGAGTGTGAATGCACCGTGCATGCATTACACAGGCCACACATGCTTTATAGAGGTCTTAGACTTGCCTTGCAACAGCCCTGTCATTCCAGGATGGGCCTCTTTCCCGAGCAGACACTGTCCTTTGAGCCAAATTGTATGATTGTTTTGTGATATGGATATATGTGGACCTGGGACTAAATTAAGGACATTAAACTCAATTTCCTTAAGACATGAGCCAGATTTTAATATTGCAGCTGTCCAGAGGTGAAAGGCTAATGAGGACATGAGGAATTCCTGGACTGGAAAGGGACACTTGGCCCAACAAAGCTGTCCCACTTCAAGTTTATTACAACACACCTCCCTGCATTGTCAGTGTAGTCTCCAGTCCTGTCTGCCTGTATAAACATGTCTGGCTATCTCTTCTGTTCAGTAATACTTCGGTTCACTCAGTGGTTTTATTTGACATAATGCCTACTATGCTGTGAATCAGATAGCTCTACGTGAATTTACTGTTTATTCTTAGACCTTTCATTTTTAATTAGCATAATCTTTTTTTATTTCTTTCTTTTAAACTCACCAGATACAACCACTATTTCAGTTTTCATCCTAATTATGAAAATGTTAATGTTTAGGTCCTTTTTTAGAAAGGATTAAGCTCAGCCTTCATTTGTATCAAGCATCTTTTAACAGCCAGAAACAACGATTGCTTCATATCTTATTCCTATTTGAGTCACTAAAGTTCTTCGCTGGAAAAGGTGATCAAAATTGGAATTATTGGAGAAAATCTATCACGCTCCTTGTGCGATAACAGTTCTTTTGATTTACAGGCTATCCTTTGCTGGAGTGTTCATATCACACTTTATTTATACTGAATTGGCATTGATTCAAAATTGATGTTTGACAGATTCAGTACAATTTTTAAGGTGGAGCAGGACTTTTTGGTAGTCAAGTATTAACTTATAATGATCTCCTAAAGTCGAGAAACAGCTTTGAAGGCTGGTAGGAGGAAAAGAAAAAAGCTCTCAAGAAATCAGTAACATTACAAAGATTCCTAACTGCTAACTGCTCTTCATTTATTAAAAACTATCTCCCTTTAAATGTTCTGCTAGCAAAGTTGAGAGTGAATTAGCATACAGATGCTTCCTCAGAATGCCGACATTTTTAAAAACCTGGGTTTTCCCCTTGCTCTGAAGCAACTCAAAAGAGAATGTCATTAGAGATCTGAACACAAACACAGAGAACGCAACACAAGACTCAAATAAACTTATGTGATTTTGGAAATTCAAAAACCAATAGGCTGATGAAACAAAAGTACTCTGGGTGAAGTACAAAGTGGGAAGCAGGCAAAGTAGATGGCTGTGGTGCAAGGTTGAGAAAAAAAAACCCTCTTAAATTTGTTGTTTAAGTGTATTGAAATCCCAGAAGACCAATATGTTTACAATTGTTTCTGATATCTAGATGTGCTCTCTTGTTTAGGGAAGCAACATGTTTTTACAAAGAACAAGAGGTTTGTTTTTTTTAAATTTTTTTTTTTTAGATTTTCCCCTGGAAAAAAAAAAAAAAGACACTGCTAGCAGAGATTGTTTAGGGGAAGAAATTCTGCACCCTGTTGAGAAACACTGAGGTTTTATTCAGGAACTAAGATGGTAGTGCTGGGTGGACGGGGAACTTTGAGAAACTTGGAAACAAGAAAAATAAGAAATCTCTTGGTTTCAGGAAGGTGAAGAAACAGTTCTGATAGAGAGGAAAACATGGTCATGTAGCTGGTGAAAAATTAGATAGCATCCAAAGGGCACAGAAAACTTCAGGTTTATATCCAAGATCCATGGTGATTAAGAAAAACCTGCAAAAGTCTCAAAAAAAATTTACCTCTGGAATTGGAGGCTTGAATCCAACCTTACCATAGAGTTGGTGTTCCAAAGAGGAATTGAAATGTCACTTTGGGTCTAGGCAAGATTTAATTTTTCATCAAAATTTATTGGAGGTCATATCCTTCTGTCAGGTGAAGGGCCTAACCATTGGACTTCAGAGTCTTGTTCTTGCTTTCTTTACCTCTGTGCTGTCTTCCTTTCATAGACCAAGTCAAATATAAAAAATTTCACTTGGGGTGAGGTCAAGGGTCCCAGTTAGCATCTTCACTTTTCTTCAGATCCCTAAAACCTCTCCAAGTTTTAGGAGGTGCAGCCCCATTTTCAAGAAGCACGCTGAAAGTGAATATAAATTGTGTTTCTCAGTGAGGAAACACTCTTGTAAATGGGATTTAGGATCCATAATCTTTTTGGTGCTTCTGAAAAAGCATCAGGAGGGCTGTCAAGGTCCTCCAACACAGACCTGAGCTGTGATAACACAGAAATGAGTCCTGAGGATTTTGACATGTCCCCTGGTCTGCTGGTTACCCTGAGCTATTCTGGACAGGTCTGTCACCCTTGGGGCAGAAGGAGACTGTCAGTGCTTCAACCCTACATGGGGTTTGGCTTCAAGGGAAACAGGATTAGCTTTGTTGTCTGACCCTCACAGCAAAAGCATAAGGCAGCCATCTTTGGGATAAAAGGTCTTACCCCAACACTTATCCATTAAATTGGGGTAGAAGTAAAGGTTGGAATTTTTTTAATTTCAAAAGATTTTTAAATTTCCTCTAAATTTCCCATCTCTTATGGATTAAAAATATCAAAGCATCTTCTTGTCTATTCCTTCCCTTTTCCTGCAATTCCAGTTCTTCCCTGAGCTCTTCCCTTCTCTCCAAGCAGTACTTAGGTCTCCTTCTTCCCCTTGCATAGCACCCTCCACCATTTCTTTCCATCCCTCTGCCCAGGTGGAGCATATTTTCACATTTTCTGTCACATCAGAAAAACCTGTTTACTTTGCTCTAGCAGCTCTTTGCTCCAGCACGGCAACTCATTCCTGATGCTGGATTTACTGGTGATCTGGATCTTGCGTTTATAACCTATGTTAGACAATCCCTGCTAGAGCCCCTTTAACTTTTATGTCCCTGGCACATTTTGATACATTACCTTTGATATTCTGATTTAATTCTTTTACATAGATTAGAGACAAGACAAGCTCCTAACCTGAGCAAAGCACCAGCCTGTATTGACTGCCAAGCTCTAAGTCATTGGGTGAATGCTGTTTTCAGACCGTTATCAGTTCATTAAAGTTTGTTATCTTTTACGTGGTGGCTCTGTACCTTGCTGGTAATCTCCAGTGTAGGATCTTATCAAACATTCTTTTGAAAGTCTAGGCATATTGTATCCCATCCATAGTATTTTTCTTGTCTACCTTGGCTGGGATATCTTTGAAGAATTCCAACAAATTATTTGAGCAAGATTTCCTGCTCATAAATCCACATTGGTTGACTCTACTCAAGTCAGGATTTTCAGTGTGTTTCACCACTAAATGTTGCAAAACCCTGCTTATTTTATTTCTCATAGCTATGAATTGTGTTACATTAATTTGTTTATATTATGATTTAAAATAATATTTTATATGTATGTATTCCTTCACATATGCACACGTACACAAAAACTCGTATATGTAATGGAGATTATATTGAAATATACTGGGCTTTAAAGCTGAATGTGTTAAAATAATTAATGCAGCATAAAATGCAAAGGATAGAGTTAGGGACAGATCTTTGGCTGGAGTAAATGAATTTGACTTTGAATACATTTTGCTAACTTAAATGGTGTTAACTCAATTTATGTGAGCTGAGGAGTTAACCCTTATGCATTGCACTTGCTTTACTTCAGTGCCAAGAGATCAAAATATCCATCCGGATGTTTCTTAAAATTTCTGGTTTATTATAGATTTTTATCCACATTTCTTATGGAATTATTTGGCCTAAGAAGTGTATTTTTATTTGGTGTTGTAAAAATAAATCTTCATGTTTTATTAAGTTATATGCATTATATAATATTTTGGTTTGGATTAGTAATATCTTATGCTTTATTGTTCCATTATTTGACTATTTTAGGATGTTTACTATCCCCCCCAGATTTTGGTTCACATCTGTAGATCTTTCTATTACAATGACAAACCTGGCAATTTCTGCTAAATATAGGAAATGATTAATGTTAGATTCACGCTTAGTTTGATTGTAATATTGGAAAAATAACATTTTACACAGGAAATAGACCCTCCTTTTGAATTGAAAATGAATGCAAAAATTAAGAGTAAAACAAGAGGAATTTGTATAATCTAGTTCTTACCAGACCTGTTTAACTGGTGCTGTAGTTCAGGTGTCACAGTCTTCCACAAACAGGTCTCTGCCTCCTGTGGTGTCCAGGTCTCTCTGCTGAAGTACAATGATACTTTGCATGAACTATAGTCCAGCTTACAAATCTCAGTGAGGAACAAGTAGTGGAGCATTGTGGTTATGGTTCCAAACACACATTTTTTTCATGAAAAAGCAAAATCTTAATTTTTTCCAAAGTTGTTAATTTTTTTTTTTTAATGAAAACTGTGTTTAACCCTGAAAGATTAGTTTTCATGAAAATAATTAATCCTTTTTTTAATCAATGAGAAAGCAACTCTGATTGGAAAGCTTTTTAACCAACCTGGGACCACCTTTTTCTCACCTGTGGCAGAAGCATGAGATGGATATGGGATCAGAATTGAGTTTTCTGTACAATCCAAAGGAAGAGCCAGGCAAAATGACATTCATTTAAGCCAAGGAAATTTTTGGGGACACCACAGCTCTGCATGCATTACTCAGCAGCTTGGGAACATGCCAAACCCTGCAGGGTTCCTTAACCTCCACCCCATCAGGGTTGGACACCTTACTTTCTATGGCAGAGGAGAAGTCTGCAGTGTTGTACAAAACACGGCATCAGCCACTGGTGCTTGTTTTGAAATCAGTTGATGACGAAAGTGGGTGTCCAGCCCATGGGAAACCTCAGTCAATTTTAACATTGTTCTAAAGGAGACCTAAAACATGAAGATCTCTGCTTCAACAAGTTCTGGTGGTTGCTACCCACTCCTCTTGCTAGAGCTCTTCTATCTTGGGGGAGAACTGGATTTTAAGTACCTCCTCCCAGATACATTGATTATATTACAGTGATTAAATATATAACATATGGAACTGGAGACCAGTCTTCTGGTCATGGGACTGCATGAGGTCAATTCCATTTATAACTGCTAAACTCTTGGTTTGCTATGCCAGGAACAAAAATATCTAAATGAGAAACTGTATTTGTAAGTTCTGAAAGATGAGGTGTCATCTTTGAAGTCCAGTCAGAGGAACTTCTTAATCAGAATAACTACAAGACACTCCCCACTTGCTTTCCCCTGGTTCACTACTATCAGATTGCCACTATCGTGTGCTATTGGCACATTTTCCCCCACCATTGGCTGTGTCAATTCTTTTATTGTTAGTAAGATTTTCTCTTTGAATGAATAATAAGAGCATATTTGAGTTTCCTTAATTCTTCTTTTGACCTGAGTCTGTTTACTTTGCGAATCTCCCAAACTTTCCTTGATAAGAATGTTTTCTATTGATTTATCCCTTAAATCTATGAGAATCTTTATAATAGTGAGTTTCAAACTCCCAACCATTAACTTTTAAAGTTATATTGAAATGAAATGCAATTAAAGTTAAATTTTATAATTAAAATTACTTTTATAACTGTATACATGCCTATCCTGAAGTATGAGCCTCAGCACAGTTACTGACTGCTCAGTAGACTAATAGCATTGCCACTACAAACAAGCTCTGTTAGCTTCCATGTAGTTATCATCCCAATCAATACCTGAATAATTAAATTCCTCCATTATCAAATTCTAGTCTTCTTTATCAGCTTTTCTTCCACCAGTAATTTTGTTGTCTTAATCTGGTTTCTTCTCTGAAAGTCTATAGCAACCTTGGAGTTTCACCAGATAATCTTTCCTTTTTTTTTCCTCTGTTAAGTTCTCTAACCCAAATTATTTAATGCCAAAATCTGAAGTCTTTATAGAAGATTCCACTGAATGGAAGTTTGATCAAACTGTATTTTGTTTTGTTTTAATACAGACTACTAATCTTATCTTGTCTCGCCCTTGAGTGAAATCCTATACATGTAAGTATTTGAAATTGCCATTAATTTTCTTGATTCATTCTCTTATTGATTTTCTTTCCAACTATTTCCATCCAATGTATCTAATAATTATTAGAGATGAGGCAAGAACCAAAAGCCTGCATCCATACCCCCTCTGAGCTTTATAGCTCATGCCCATCTTTAATTAAAATAAATGTGAGCAAGGAAGTTTCCTAGACTAATACCAAATTCTTTAATGTTACATTCTTACCTTCAGCTTTTTCTGTTGCATTTTGACACAGTTTTAGTCAGGGGTAACTTCTTGAGAAAAGGATTACACATCATGAAGCTTCAAGTTCTCCTTAAACCTGATGATAAATGACTTGAACAGAAAGAAAGGAGAAGGATTCCTGCTCCTTTTAATACTCCTGCAAATGCAACGAGGCCAAATCACTCCAACCGCTTTCATCTGTTCATTACTCTATAAATGCAACACTTTCCAAAAGAAATTCACTGTTGAATTAAGGGGGAAAGTGGGACACAAAACAAATGGGGGTGATAATGAATTGAAGTGATGATCTGAGGAGCTCATAGTGCTTCATAAGCATTAATTAATTAAACCTTCCTAGATCCCGGTGAGGTAGGTATTATAGCCCACACTTCAATCCTGGCTGCTGTGTGCTATTTCTGTATCTCCATATCATTTTGTTAATGTGTATTCTGATGAGCGGACTGAAATGGTGTCTGACTGGTAGAGATGACTGTGCATATATTTAAGCTGTGAATATTTTGCATGATGAGCCTTCGTATGGAAACATCTTTTTTTTTTTTATTATTTTTTTTTTTAAATACAGCCTTGTTCCAGAATAAAAAGTGCATGATAAATGAGTTATACAGAAAACATTGAAGGGGTACCGATGATGTATAGTTATCTACAATATGTAACTCATTCTGTTACTGAATTAGGATGAACAGATATTTTCTTTCTGTTACTGAAAACCTCAGTGCACATCAATGAGTAGGAAATCTTCTTCCTTTTGTAATATAATTCATCTAATTGCTGTAAGAATTTAACCTATGAGTTTTAACTGCAAGTAGCAGAGGTGTGAAGAGCACATGAATTTCTTATTAATATGTTATAAAAGTTATTCTGAGTTTTCATTGCAAGAAACATGCTTTGTTTTTAGTACTAATGTAGAGCATTGACTCCTAATGAGTGCTTTCCCTCTTTTTTTTTTTTTTTTTTCCCATCCTGCTCTAAACAAGATGTTGTTTATTACTTTGAAACATTATATGTAAGCCCCAAGAATATGTTACATGTGACTGGAGCTTTGGCAGACTTTGAGAAACTGAAGTTTCCAGAAATTTTGCTATGTTTAAAAACCAGAGCTGTGTTTTAAGGAAAGATTTCTACTTCCAAATGTGTGGTTGCCTGAACCTTTTACATTTTCAAGTCAGATTCCTTTGCCAAATAACACACTGTACCTTAACTATAATAAAAAAGCAGAGACTCTGTGTTTATAAAAACATTGCAGGAGCAACTGTGATCATGTTTCTCAAATTTATTCTATTCGTGTGCTCAAATATGCATTTTTATAGTGAGGTCTCTATCGCACCGGTCACTTACAGGAGTAGAAAATGACATGTACAGGCAGAAGCTTGGCATAATGCAACAAACCAAACTGGTAAAGTACAGGAATTCAGAGCCAGACCAAAATATGAGGTCAAGGAAGTTGCTTTTATAATAATAGTGGTTATCTGTTTAATGTGTGATCTGGCAGTGATACAATGTTGACCATAAGCAATTATGGATGTTTCTAAACTGGTGGTATATGAGCTCTGAGCAACTATACACAAGATAGATGGGCTGCAAGAAATGGGCACTCGCTCTATTCTTGTGGTTATTCTTGCTTAATGTCAATTAAAATTACAGCTTAGTAATAGATAGCAATTCTCCTAGTGTAAAATAATGTCTATATTCACTCTATCAGTTGCCATATATTTAAAATCCTATATTGAAACCAGTTTTATGAAGCAAGCTCCTGTCTGAGCTGATAAATGCTGTATAATATTCTTCTTAACAGACATGTGGTTAGACATGCTTTTTCTAACTCTCTGGTTATTATTTGAAACAGCTTTCTTTACAATCAAGTTCTAATGTCTGTGGCCATGAATGATGCCCTTGTTCTGTATTTTGTTGTGCATAAACCTGAAAGCGAGCAATGTCTTCAACATACGTATAGCTGCCTGGTGTTGACATAGCAGGAGTTAAAAGGAGGAAGATGTTCGTGAAACCAAGCAGCCTGAGCACAGATTAGGACCTGGGATCTGCTATGCTGTGGTCTTGGCTCCGAAACCAATTTTTTTATGACTTTGGTGAATTCACTGGACAGCATTATCTTCTCGTTAGCTTTTAATAGACTTGGATCCCACTGTTAAAACAGCCTCTACATCTTCCTCTGTAAAATGGAATTGTGATGTTGTCCTGGGCTTAGGATGATGTGGCTAGAGTGGAAGCTGTGTGGTTGAGCTAACTGCAGTAGAAACTGTGCTAATGAGCTATGAAGACACTCAAAAAAGCCTCTTCTCCCCAAGAGCAAGCAGTTGCATGCAATTTGGCTTCTTCACTTCAAGTCCTGTGATCACTGCTGTCAGTATTCAATGACTGGAATCTCTGCCTTTGCACAGAAGGAGCTGTGGTCACCAACCTTCCCTCCTTGCCCTTGAGCACTATCTAGAAATAATCACTTAAAAAGCAGCATGTGACCTCCTTAAAACAAGTCCCAGCTGAAGCTTAAGCAGATGGCTTCCGAAGGACTTCTGAAGGCACTTCACGTGGCTTTGGCCGTTGCAGAGGTAATGACTTTTGATGTATATTCTTAGCAAACTCAGCACTGATACCTGCAAGGCATCCTGGAGAGAAATAGTATGTCTTTGTTGCCTGAAAGACTGAATTGAATGAGGATTTAATGACCAGAGCACATTGGTTAATCGTTGGTAATTTAAGAGCCGTATCAGTAATCTCACAATAGTCCTGAAGTGGTTATGTGGCCACTGACTTTCCCATCACATCAGTGCACATGCTTTGGCTGTCACTTCTAGACTCCCCAAATGTAACCTTTCATCCCTTCGCTTTTCAGAAGCATAAAACTGCAAAAATCCAGGATTGTGGTGGAGAACTAAATAAGGAAACAGAACTTACTGAAAAGCCACCCCCTCCGAGAGAAATGTCAGCGAGACAACGAGCACTATTATTCTGCTCCTTTACAACCAGATTGGGGGTTTCTGTTAAAGTCTGTAGGAAAGGGCACCAGCATCTTATCAGTAAACCATGCTTCTGGTTGGCATTCAGAGCTCCCTTTTTTGGGGTAACACTTCCAGAAGAGCTGCTCCTAGGCAGCCCCATGACTTACCGCTCTGTGTGGGAAGCTGCTAGAAGAACCACTTCCTTTCCTGCTGCTCCAGTGCACAAGAAGATTATGGAACCTTTCTCCTTGTTACAGTCATACAAAGCAATCGTTCAATCCCCATAATAAATTTACAACTCCAATGTATCATGAAATGGTCATGTGCAAACCGATGGCTTAGTCCATGTAATGGTCTCTAGTGCTGTGGATTCCTTGTGTTGAAAGAACACATTCTCTGACAGGACAAGGTTGTGGGGTTTTTTGGGTTTTTTTTCCAACTTTTTCCAGAATCTGTGTCTTATTTTAAGGGAAAATTGTCTCATTGAATTTATCTCCTCCCATTCACAGTCGTGTGGACCCTCTTATACTCTCTGGTAATGAAATATATACTTTGCAAACACTATTACAATTATCTCCATGGAAAAGTTCTGATAGGAAGAGAATATTATTTTAACCTTCATTATTATGATTTAGCAGCTGAAACCAAGGAAAATGTCCAGAACTACTGTGCTACTCATCTCTCTGCAGATCATCAGCAACAACTCCACAGGCAAAGCTGGGAAACCAACAGTTTCGTGTCATAAGTATTTGGATGCATTTTTAAGTAAGGTGAGAAAATAAAGCAGGCTGTGTTAGCTGATGTCCTGCTATTTAGAAATGCTTCTGTTGTTTAAATAAGCACAACTGAAAAAAAAAAGTTAATTACATTCCAGGTGATCTTGCAGTTTTTCTTGGTGTGTGGTGATCTTGTGGGTGAGTGAGGAGGTGAAAATATCTTTATATACCAAGTTAATTCTAGTGAGTTAAATAGCCACAGAGTAATTTGTTAATGTTGAGAAGGTTTCATTTGGAAGACGTCTTAATGTCTTGGAATAATCTTCCTAGAAAATAATGGGATTTGCCTTATATAGTGGAATATCAAGGAAAATACTTCATACATCTAAACTGGAGCCACGTCAGAATTTACCTATTTGGGGAAGTTATTGATTTTTATGTAGAACTGCAAAATATTTGTAAATTCACTGGAGGGGAAGGCATGTTTCACTAAGCTGGAAAATTTTCTCTAGAATATGCCTTTTTCGGTGAAATTTTTGGTCAGAAAGAGTTAAAATATTTCCCTTTGATAATATAGAAATAAAACAGCTTGACAAGACAAATGTTTCACTTCAATTTTATAAGTTGGGTTATGTATTTATTTTAAATTATATATTAGATTAACCTTCTATATTATTTCAACATCACTCATATGAGGGCTTTTGATGTTTCATAATCAACATTTTTTTTTGGAATATCTTTCCCTTGAGAAATTTTAACTTATTTGTTCCTATTCATTCTTGAAAACACTTTTTTCTCACTAGTCTTTGTGTCTAATGTCTTATTTACATTTAGCATCTCTAACTCAATGATGATCGTCTATGCCTGCAAGGTAGTGCCAGGGGCTCCGAGCACGTCTGGGTGCAGGGTGGTGGGTGCAGGCAGGAGCAGGCAGCAGCAGGCAGCAGTGGGAGGGTGCAGAAGCATCTCTGTAGGAAGCCTTGTTGTATCTCTGTCTTCCCTACAAGCTCTGAGTCTTCTCTATGTAAAAATAGGGTTATTGTTTGTGTCTTAACCTTTTGGTTGCCTTTGGAGAGGGTGATGTAGGTGATGGTTTAGGAACATCTACCTTACAGCCTTGCCTTGGGGTCCTGTCACACAAATGACTGGGGTATTTTTTTTTTGGTCTGTGGATGTGCCTCAGCTCATCTTGTGGACAGAAACCCAGAATTTGGGTGAGGAAAATGGGACCCGTAGAAGCAGGCAGGTTGTTAGACTCATCCAGCTGTCTCATCTAACTGTTTCTCCAGTGTTATGTGAGCCAATGGATAAGGTGCATCATCTTTAAGAAATGTCAAGTGACAGTTTATTAAAAATAGCTGTAAGAAGTGAAATAATTTCTTATGAAGGAGCAAATATGTTTTCCCCTCCAAATTCCCATTATTTTTGTACTTTAGGCGTTCAAGCTATCTCTTGTGGGAAATATCTTTTGCAGGAGTGGGAGAGACAGAGCTTCAGGAAAATGGATGAAGACTCTTGCTTCCTTTCTGTATGGCAACAAGATCATTGGAGAGACCAAAAGCATCCAGTTGCCTAACCCTGCAGAGCCTGGTTATCCATTTGGAGATCCTTTTGGGTTACTCTAGAGCTTGGCACATCCCCAGTTTGCCTCCCTGGTATCCTGCAGGCTTTCTCCCACTTCAGCAGCACATCTTCTGCAGGAGCTGTGCCATTCCTCCCCTGCAGCCTGCTCGGCAGAAGCTGTTTGCGAGCCTCTGTGGGAGTTACTGCTACGTTCGTGGATACGTACAAGTTTTGAAGTGAAAATATGACTCGGAATAGCTCCGCCTTACTCCTATTCCCTAGAAACACAACTTCAACAAGACTTTGCGTGTCTGCGAGGCGCTGAGGGTATGAAAGCGTATCGCAGAGCGAGGAAGCTCATATCATCAAACACAGCAAGCTAGTACCAAAATTTGTTTAAGCGATGTAGTGCGGTGCTGATCTAAAGTGGTCTGGAATACAATGAAAGGTGAATCTTTCAGAAATACAGCAAATATTTTTTTCTCCCTGGGCAGACTTTGAAGAGTGCTGTATTTATTCTTGTGTTTCTTCCCAGTCATTTTGGATGTGACAGAAACTGGCTGTTCTTAAGAGTTGGACTCCAACTGAATGAGAGGGTTTTGCTCCAACCTCTGCCTGACCTTGGGTTGTAGGCACTTCAGAAAGCAAAAGCAGAGCTGCACAAATAACCCCCTTCACATCTCAATCGTAGCGGCCCCATGAATACAACTTGGGATGGGTTTCCATCACGGTAGGATGGTTTGCAGCCCAGCTCATCCTGTAAGAGAGTGTGGGAGTGCTTTGGGAAAAAAAAACAAAAACAAACAAAAAAAACCCACCCCAAATTTGCTTAAGAAAAATTGCTATTTTATTCCTTCCCAGAGTGGAGGGGAAAGTTGGAGGGGGAAGGATGCGGGGAGGCATGCAGGAGGCAGCAAAAATGCATGATGCATTTATATTTAAGTAATATATCCCAGTAGTTTCAAACCATATTTATTCTCCGGGATGTTTGTGTTCATACTGAACATGGGATAACAGAGTGTATAAGGATATATAATATTAGGGAAGAAGAAAATGACTGCTATAGTACTTTCCACTCTCAGTTCCTTCTCCACTAATGCCCTTACACCTTTCTTTTTCAGGCTTTTTGTAGCATCCTAAACAGAAGGATATTGAAGGGAGCTGATTCTGCTTTGATCCTTATGCTTGTTGTCAAAGCGCTTGGGATTGAAGAGACTGTTGGCTACAATTGACTGTGACAATTAGGAGATGATCAGAGCCCTAGAGTGGAGCACTTAAAGGGTAATTTACATGTCAGTTTGTCGAATAAAAAAAAGATATTCAGCTAAGATTTTTTTTCCCCTTAGAGCCTTGTAAACTGCAATTTGTGCTCTAGTAAGAAAAACCTGGCAGAGGAGTTAGGATAGCCATTTCCATTTGAAAAGAGGCAATCATAAGGCCACTGCTGAGCCTATTGTCCACTAAAAATGCTGATTTGCAGTCAGGGAGTGAAAGAGTGGAGCCATCACTAAATAGAACCTCGTGCAAGGTAACTCCCCCTTGGTGGCTTTCTAATGTTGCCTGAAGGTTTTATATACCTTAAATCCTGCATTTACTATCATTATAACATTGTTACTGATCATGAATGTCCTTTATCATAACAAAAAAAAAAATGAAGGTATTGAGGGGGAGGTGGGTGGAACAGGAGCTACCAGCCAGTTGATAGGCTCACGCCAGCTATCTATTGTATCACATCTTTCTTATTCTCTTGCCTTTTGTATGCCATCACAATTTTCTTCTTGTCACCCTTTGCACTTTGCCATTCAGGCACCTTCCATAACAGTTTTCTCATAGGTTTTCCATACCTATTCACACTTCATTTTAGACATACTCCCAGTAGATTTTTAGCGTTTTCCACGTTTAACCTGCTGGGAAAGGAAAAAAGAGAGGGAGGTGACAGTAGCTGTTCAGTTCAGAGTTTGCCTTTCTGTGATTAATAAAGATTGTATACACACAGGTCTGAGAGAAGACTGAAGTTAAGACAGCTGGTTATTAAATCAACTTGGTTGTGATCAGTCTTTTTTTATGTCATAGCTCTGATGAACCTAGAGTTGCTTTGACTGTAGAGTTACACGAACTTACAAAAATATCAAAAAAACAACACCTCCCTCATTATTCTGGTTGGTGTGAGCTGTAGCATATGTCATATTCCTAACAGTTTAAGGAAGGGATATTAGTAGATCCATCTGAGGCTCTGGTGTTTGTAAATGCAAATAAGTGTATTTATTTTGAGGTTGCATCATAGGTTTTTCTTCCAGAGATGGCATTGGTTCCATTTTACTCTCATCTCCCCAAAAGAAGAAGTTCTTATGTATTCCAGTTTGGGAACCAGAATTAAAGACCTGGCTTTATCACTGTTATGAGCAAGTGGCCTTTTCTTCCCAGCTGTGCATTGCCATAAAAACCCATGGGCCACGTTTCTGAGGAAGTTTTGTGGCTCTCAATAAAAACCAAGCGTGTATGCAACAGGTCTGATTCTGATCTCAGGGGTAGAAGCTGGTCAATCACCACTGACCTACACAGATTTGAGATTTCTATCAGTGCCAGTAGGATAAGGATCAGGCCCTGTGTGTCCATAGGGTCACCAAAATCCTCTTTGCTTCATTATATGCCTTAGGTTCTTAGGTTTTTGGTATGTTGAACAGCAGACAATGAGGTTTCTCTTTCTAAACTAGTAGTAGAAACATGTTTTAACCTGGCTTTACTTGCATAGTGAAGGAATACTTCAAAATATTTCTAAACTGTGCAGCATTCCTCTTCACTGTAAGGTTTAATTCAAAGAAAATCTTTTAATAGATGAGTTTTCTTCTTTAGGAGAATCGTTATAATTGCTATTTTCTCCAGGATGCTATAGATGTGAGACAGTGGCTTTGACCCTCTCTTGCTGTTGTACTAAACTTTTCCAGCATCCCAATGTTTGTACGTGTTTATCTCTGTATCCAATGTGAAGAACAAACAGGAATAAATAATAAAAAACCCAACATATGAAGAGTAAAAGGTATGACAGGGTGAGTCTGGAATGACTTTGGCTTCATGTGTGTCTGCACAATAGAGGCAGTGACAAATCTGTATTAAAAAAATAAAATAAATAAATCAGGCATAGCAGGAGGTCTTCGTCTCCCAGGTAATGGCTAAATGACGAGCAGATGAGCCATCGTCATATTGATTTAAGCATTTTGTTCCAGCCAGTCACAATTAACTTTGATTTGTTTTTACTTTCCTCTTACAGGTTTGCATTTAAAGGACTCTCAGAGCACTAATTGTATAAAATTCTAGCAACTGCACAGTATCTTGCTGGAAAGGTAAAGAATGAATTAATTATTTTGGGCTTCCCTGTACCTTAGAGTTAACTAAATTTTTTGAAATGAGCAGGAAGAAGAAAGTTTTACTTGGTGGCAATGCAATTTGAAAAGTCTTCATTTTTTGGGGGTGTAGATAAAAAAAAAAAAAGGTCTTCCCTAAGGCTTTTGGAATGTAAAGTTCATTAGAATTTAACTGAGATGTGCTTTTTAAATGAATTATCAAAACTACTGTTCCCATTACTAAATATAATTTTTAAATAAAGGAATGCACGTATTGATCATAATGCCAGAAAGCGTATTACAATGTCCCTAGAATTGCCTTTCTTGCTCAAAAATACATAGAGAGCAAAAGTCTACATATTCACAGTAAAAATATACTTCCTTATGCAACCCTGGGTTACACAGATTTAGATCTAATTTCAGTTTTAAGTTCACAAGAATAAATCATAACAGTGTAACTGCTTTTTATACATGAGAAATTATATTCACGGTAAGGCATTGTACAACTTGGCTTCCAGAGGTTTGAAATAGTTAAAGATCATGACAAATTATGCGTAGTGAAATACTATGACCCCATTCAGTACCTATCTTCTCATTCAGTCTGAAATATATCCTTTTATTGCTTTGTGAATTAATAATATGATGTTGGACAACTACAGATGACTTCTTGTTAATTAGAAATAGAATTTCAGATGCGTGCTAGGATGCATTAGAACTTTCTCTATTTGCTGCTAATAGGACACACCGAGTGAATAGCAAAATGTTTTTCAAGAGCAAGAAGGGGAAATGATCTCCTGATCCACATAAGTTGCTACCTTGAGGAAAGGTGCCTAACTTTCAGTGAAATCTTTCAAAATTGTGGCACTTCTCAAAATTGGATGTTTGAGCAAATGTTGAACTAAAGATCTGTGACGTGAAAAAGTCACCTGGTCTCTGTGGTGATAGAGAACATGCTGAGTATATGGGTTATAGTTACATAAATTTGTAGTCTTTACTAATTGGTCTTTTTACTTAATCAGACCAGATCTTCAAGTGATAAAAAAATAAATATAACTCCACTATTAACTATGAAGCTCCACAAAATGTATTTTTATTGGATAAATATTGGAGAGGGTAAGAATACTCTTTGAAGGCATTTCTGATAATAAGATGCTTCTAGAGGACCACACTAGTGAATCTGAAAATTTACCAGATGTTCTCCTGCATCTCCTGGCTCTCATACAGTCTGGAAAATCTTGTCCTAGGTGTAATATTGGTGGTGTGTTTCAGGTTTCACTATAGCCCAAATAATAATTTAAAACTGAGAATTGAACTTTTACTGATCTTGCCTCCTTTTTATTTCAAGCTGGGCCTTATTGCAGTATTTGGATTAAAAGCATAGTTACATAAGAGTTTATTCCAATTACATTTTCAAAAATAAGGTTAAAAAAAAATGTCCTAGTGTAGGTTGTTTTTCAAGATTTCCTTCCAAAACGCAGAGCTAGGGACAAATTTACTGCCCATGTAAATGGAGTTTTTGTGTTGGGGCAAACAGAGCTGAGCTCATTTCTGCCCACTGAACATGCAGACTCAAGTTTTGCTTTTTGAAGGCAAATCCCAGCTAAAACTGAGTCGTGACCCTTTTGAGATATCTCTTCTATGACAGTGCCTTCACAGTCAATTGACTAAATTGGCTCTAATTTCAAATAGACTCTTAACCTTGAAGGCCCGTGTCATAGTCATGTGTTTGTCACGCAAACCCAATACAGTGTCCCAGTCCAGTAGAGTCCTTGGAAGCTTTGCACATGGAAGCACAGACCTCACCACCATGTTCATTGTAATTCAGTAAGGGATGCTGCTGAAACCAGACTATTCCCACACCTGTTGAGGGGCTGCTGGGTATGTTTTTGCTCATCAACTGGTATCAGCACTGGCAGGAGTGGTCCTTTTGGATGTACCCAAGCAAAGTCCCCTTTCCTTTGTGATAACTGTGACAACTGGGATCGAGCTGCTAATTCACTGCCGTGACAGTGACAGAAAAGTCAGGCTGAAAGGGGAAGAATTTGTATTTGCCTTCAGAATGTTGAGGCTCCAATAAAAAAAGTGTAAGAAATATTGGGCAAAGTAGAGATCTGCACATACATATTAATTCATTATTTATAGCATTCAGGTTTTAACAGTTAGCAATGGTGATGACATGAATATTAAACTGCAGTATTAAAGTGGCTCTTAGGTGAAGGACAGTAGAGAGACAAAACATTTAATTCTGGCAAAGTAGTGAGGCACCTCAGAACCACCAAGATATGTAATCAAGAAAGTTTAATACCTCCTTAGCCCAGAGTGTGAGGGTTTGCCTGCCTCTCATTTGTATTGTCTGTTTTCTCTGGTGTACAATGTAGAGGACAGATGGAGAAGAAGGATTCTTCTCATCCGAAGAAGGGTGAGACAACACCTACTGTATTGCTCTGAGCAGGGAGGTGTCTGGTTCAGAAGCTGCATGGGTGAAGGTGGTAGCTTTGTTCTACATGTTATTCTCTTACCACAATCTTTATGTTGTCCTGTTATGATTGAGGTAGGTCACCTTGGTATCCACCACTTCAAGCCTCACTCCATGATATTGATGCTGACTCTGTGTGTCACTGGAAGAGTAACTTACATTACCTTCCACTCAGGATCTCACTTAGGTGGCACTACATTGATTTCTATATGTTGTAAATAATGAATTATGATAATTTATAGCAAATAGACTATCTGTTCTTTTCCCAAGTAAAATAAAAGATGGTAAGTGAAAGGGCTTCCAAAGCACAACTGCATTTGTTGTTAGCTACCAAAAGGAAATTACACTTTGCATTCTTATCTGAAAAATAGTTGGAAATGCCTTATTCTATACTAGAAAGGAAAATCGCAGAAATAAGTCAGAATTCCAGTTTGCTTTCTTAAATATGGTTCTTCTGATTTGAAGAGCCTAGTGGTATTTAATAAAAATAAACCTCTTAAAACTTTTATTATGGAGCATACGTACCTGGGTGCTTAACATGTTCCTCCTTTTGCTGTTAGATGTACAAACACTGGACAAAATACCATGGCAGAGAGACTTGAAGGTAGCCATGGAGGGAGTCATGACTCAGTGTACCTCTCACCAAGCTCAAACCGTCAACGCCCTGTAATGCAAGGAAACATCACTCACCTTTATGCTGAATCTTTAGCTAGAGGAGGAGATGTCCAGAATTTTGAAGAACAGAGCTGAAGAAATGTGGTAGCTATATTGTACCTGTGATCACAGATTCTTGTTCAAGGTAAGCTTAAGGTATAACTGCAAAAGGTGTACAGCAGAAGGTGCAGGGCTGCTTTCCCACCCACCTGCCAATAGGTGATTTCTGAGGATCTGTTTTCCCCAGGCTGGTGAAGGAGACCTACATGAGAGAGGCACTCACCAACAGAGATGGTTCTGTAACACACTCACAATGTCTATGGTAAATGTGGCCTTAACCATAACTACAGAGAAATAATTTCCCTTGACCAGCACTTTGGCTTTGTTGGGTGTACAATTAAGAGATTAGAGCATGTACTTGGAAATAAAGCAGAAGACAGACGTTTATATATAAAAAAATGTACTTACTGAGCCATAGTCCCTAGTTATGTATGTGGTTGTAACTCCATTCAAGCAAGCGTCATTGCTTTGCATGGAGAAGGGACCTGCATCTGAGCTCTAAGATTTGAGAAGGGCAATGAAGCTGGTGAAGGGGCTGGAGAACAAGCCTTATGAGGAGCGGTTGAGGGAACTGGGGTTGTTTAGCCTGGAGAAAAGGAGGCTGAGGGCAGACTATCTCACTCTCTACAACCACCTGCAAGGAGGGTGTAGAGAGGCAGGTGTGTGTCTTCTCTCCCAAGTAACTAGTGATAGAACAAGAGAAAATGGCTTCAAGTTGTATCAGGGGAGGTTCAGATTGGATATCAGGAAAAATTTCTTCACTGAAAGGGTCATCAGACACTGGAATGGGCTACCTTAGGGAAATGGTTGAGTCACCATACCTGGAGGTATTTAGAAGATGGGTAGATGAGATGCTCAGAGATTTGGTTTAGTAGTGGACAGGTATGGTTAGACTCAAAGATCTCAAAGGTCTTTTCCAAACAAATGGTTCTACGATTCTATCTTTGGTACCATCTCAGGGCATCAGATGGGACAGTGGGGTGCGAAGTGGCCCCAATATAAATATGCAAGGAGAAAACTGTTAAAAGTTAAAGGTTTGAGCATCTTATCTTACCAAATACACACACAAATATCTCATGAAGTCTGTAGTTTGACTTCATTTAGATAATTCCACTTTCATTAGCTTCACAATGCCAACCAGGCTC
>NW_010317316.1:0-7500 GCF_000700745.2 Antrostomus carolinensis | reverse complement strand
AGGTAGGCGTGAGGGGTTTAAATAGCATTGGGGGCAGGAAGGAAGTGCTGAGAAGGTACATCGATAAAAGCCGCTTCCCTGTGCTTCTCTATCAGCTCCCCGGATCAGGTGAATTGGGTCGTTCCTTTCCCAACTTTGATGCATCCTGGCTGGCACAGAAATGTGTCTTTGAAGTTGTTTTATATTCAGCCAAGTTTTTTACGTGGTTCCAAAAGAAAGAGGGTGAGTATTGTCTCCGCTCAATGATGTCAAGCCGGCATCCTGTGTACCGAGACAATGTGGAAGACCCTATCTGCTCTTGGCATTGCTATTGAGGTTGCCTTGGCGGCTTGAAGTGTTTATGTCAGGGAGACTTGAACCTGACAGAGATTTGGGGAAGGGGATGGCTCTTTAACAACACTTTGCATGTGTGTACACACATGTGTGTGCTCATCGGGTGGTGGCGAGCCTGAGATAGCCCAACTTGTGTCACTGAGCTGTGTGGAGCCAGAAATCCTCCCTAGTGTGGGTGGAAATATACACATTTTGGTTGGGCTTTGAGGCTGAGTGGGACCTTTCTGTGGGAAGAGATGGTGATGGAGGGCTCTTCTCCCAGCAAGGTGATACTCAGCACAAGCAGAGCTGAGCCAGGATGAGACCCTATTGTGCAGGCCTATCCACATTAGCAGATTCCTGTGCCTGTGTTTAGACTTTCAAGGGCTTAATTGGGCCTCTGCAGCGAAGGGTTTGCAGCCAAGGAGCCAAGGCTATTGTTTATTCCTGTGGCTATCACCGAGAGCCACACAGACAGGGAGAACGACAGACATAAATACCGCCTTTGTTACACTTTGGATGCTCCTTTTGCTATCCTGAATGATTTAATACTCACTCCTGAGTGACTTCAGCAGCTTTTCTGGTAGATCCATGTTTTCACTTTCTTGAAGTGGCTGGAAAAAAGATGGCAGAACCCGTTTGTCTTATATGGCCTGATGCTCACAGGGTGCTGCTATTCCCTGTTTTCTCTTTCTCCCTGAGCAGAGGGGCTGTGGCCATGGCCAGCACTGCTTGGAGCACAGGGAACACTTCCCAGCTGCTGTGGTGGAGTTGCAAGTTTTTCCTTGGAAAGCAGTGCTGAGAGCTCTGTGTATTTGCTTTGCTAAGTCGTGAATTCATTATGAAATTTATAGGATGAGATCTATGACTCTGCTAATATTTCCACAGCGTAGTTTGGTCTTTTCATTCCAGAGAGAGTTGGACAGGAGCTAAGAAGATCTGGCTTTTGTTTTCAACTCTTCTACAACTTCCTGTATGACCCTGGGCAAGTTGCTTAATCAAGCTGTCTCAAGCTTTCCTTTGTAGTAATGTTACTTGCAAATGTTTGAAGAGTTGTGAATATGCATGGTTGATTTGGTAGGTGCTGTTCAGGTACTAATTTGAGACCTTACAGAAGAAAGAAGCCCAGTAAAATAAGGAAACTGAAGTCTCAATATCTCACCTTGGCTTCAAATGGAGGATTAAAAGAAATATTGACAGCAGCAAGACCCTGGCTGATCTGAATCAGGCTTAGGTGCGTGTAGTGCCAACTTGAGGCAAGAACTTTGATATCTAAAGAAGTGAAATAAATGATGGAAAATTACCTAAATAATGGTCACAGAGCGTGTGTACCAAGAGCATGTTAGAAATCTGGAGACAAGACCTGAAACTGAGGACAGAGTGGCACTAAAGATGGAGGCGTGATGTGGTGGGATTACACTGAATGTTGAATTTACCTGTAGGAATGCATTCTTGCTGGTCCTACAAGTAGGGATGAAGAAAGCCTGTGCTCTACATTCCCCAGGAAAGGGGAGGTCATCCTAAGAACACAGCCCATGCAGTTAAATATCAAGCTCTCATACAAGGACAAGAGCTGATGATCCTAGGTTTGGGGAGGGTGAGCAATTTGCTTAGAGGTGCTGGAATGTGCACACACTCAAAATAAAATGTGTGTGTGCTACAGAAAGCTCACACCACTGTCATTAAGGCGATGGATATCTAAGTGCTTGAAGATGCATGATAGGACATATATTTTTTTAAGTGGTAAAAGTACATTAATAAATACTAGCATATCTAAGAACTTGATTACAGCTCAGTTTATAGGGAGTGGGACTATCTTTATTAAGCCAACAGATATAGTTGGAGGGGGAAAAACAGACGTGCCCTCTACAGAGCTTTTTACTGTAATTAAAATTGTCTGCCTATTTCTAGTTAAATAATATGTAAACTCTTAAGGCCAAACGCTGCAGCTAGTTACTATTTGTGAGAAACTGTAAACTGCAAAATCCCAAACCAGGAAGTCCCATGGAGATAAAAAAATATCTAAAGAACAGTCAGAAATGTGCCCTATATTATTGATGCTTCAAGCGGTATTAAGTTGTGAAGGGCTGGAATGTAAACAGAGTTACAGATGTCTGATGCCGTAGGTTGAATTAGGGAAGCAGGAAATGCACTCCTTCGCTTGGGATGTTTGGAAAAAACACCTTCTGCCTGTCTTTATCTGAAACAGTTAAAGTTTTGTTTAACCTACAAAATACTCCAGGCAATCAAAGTTGTTTCTTCTATTTATAGTGACAAAAATAGGAGATATGTAAATGGCCAGAGCATGGTCCCAGTTCAAAGAGAGCTAAATTTGAGAAATGACCTAATGGGAGAGGGTAATAGTAAGGGTAGGTTGTGCCACAAAGGTAAAAACCACAGCTGTACACACGTATTGCTTGATTTAGGCATGTCTGCCTCTTAGAGACAATTATTTTATATATCTTTATAATGTAAAGCTAATGATTATTTTCCTCCCTTGGGGTGAAGTGTGAAGGATCAGTTTTTGTTTCCTAGAAGAGGGTGGGAGAACAGTCTCAGTTGGTTACAAACGGTCTGGTAATCCTGATACTTCTATTTCTCAACCTTTAAAGCCTAGAGCCTTATCTTATCTCCCTGTGGTCGTTGTTACCCCTGCCAAACTCTTCTGATGAGCTCCTGATTTGCATAGGTTAAGCATGGAGCAGAAGTTATCTGTTGTACTTTCTGATGTAGGCTCTTAAAAAACGACCTCCAAACAGATCAACCTGTTGCTTTGAAGGAGTGATTTAAAAAAAAAAATAAATTAAATTTTTAATTTTTTAGAACCCACCTTTGCAGACCCAGCAGGAGAAGTGAATTGTGGTGTTGCAGGGGGTGAGCTGCATGGGGACAGGGACTCATGGTAAACTGGTGTGAAATAATGGCTAATTCTTTCCTCATGAGTGCTACTTTGGGACAAGATAATCTCCTACTGCATTTATAACCCTGATGGGCAGCAATCCTTGCTGAAGATTTCTGAGAACTTTAGTTTCTCAGATCCTACAAGACCTACACACCCTGCTGCATGGGACAGCATGTTATAATGGACAGCCCTTACAAACCCTGAAATAGTCTTTGTCCTTTTCATCGTGATTGTTGTTGGTAAACTCATATAAATGGGAAGTGCCATTTCCTTCACATTGTTTGAAGTGTATTTGTTCAAGAAATAACTGAGTAACAGTTTTCCGTGTTTAAAACAGGAGAGCTTTTCCCTAACGCCCTAAGTCTAAATTAGTATTCTTGATGTCTTGATGAGCCCAGAATAGTAGGGCAACCAGGTTAGGTCCAGGTCTTTAAAGCATCCTAGGGAGTATCTTTCCTAATAAAAACCTTTTTTTTTTTTTTAAAGTTTTGATTCTCTTGTATTTCTTACTGCCAGCTGAATTAGGAGAAAAAAGGGGTGGCAAGTATCTTTTTGGACACAGTTTGTTTGGATGACACCTAGGTAACATCAGAGGTGCCTTTCCTGGGTGGGAGCTCTGAGGTAGATCAGAATTGCTGTGGCGACATGAGTTTCCTGAGTTTCCTTTTGGCACGTGCATTTGAATTGGTGATTTGGAAAGAAAAGTCTGTGTGTGCACAGTATACCCTCATTTTTCCCCCCTCATTCCTCAGTTTTTTTACTATTTCATAAGCCTGAAACAATAGCAGTGGAAACAAAAATATCCCTTAACTGACGGTAAGGAAATAGGTAAGAATGTGGGAGATCCTTATAATTAAATCAACTGACATAAAAAAAAAAAAGAAGAAAAAATCCGTTGAATTTGTTTTTGTGAGCAGTGCTAGTTGCCTTGCCAGTCTGAAGCTGGCACTGTGGGTTTGCTGTAATCACTGAGCTGAGAAAAAGAGACACGGGTTTTGTTTGTTTGTTTGTCATCATGGAGTTGAGCAGGACTTAAGCAGTCGAATGCACAACACTTGTCTCTGCTTTCATCCTCTTCACTCTGATTCTGGATTCTACATAAATTCCCCTTGATTCTTCCAATCTGGTTTTTGACCCTCTTTAAGAATTAGGATTTATCTCTATATCGCATGGGAATATCAGCTTGGAAATTGTGTCTTTTTGGTTTTAAAAATTGAAGCATGATAAAAATCAATTACAAGTGTAACTTCGCGTGCTTTGCTTGAGCACCATCTCCCACGGGAGACCATGTGTGTGTCTTTTGCTTTGCTTTGGGGGCATCCAAGCAGTAGTTCTGGCCAGTTTTCAGGTCTGTAGGCAGGATGGCATCTTGGGTTTGTCGCAGTACAACACGTCACGTGGGCAAATATCCAGAATCTGAATCCTGGACACTGTGCAATATGCTGCAGTGTAACGTGTAGACCTTTGGGTTACAGCACAAAGTTGTTCAAAGATTAGGAGAAGGAAAATACACATTTGAGAGGAAGAAATACTGTAATCAAACAAGATGGCACAGAGCAATGCCAAGGGAAAAAAAAAAATTCCTTTAGTCAACCAATCCTGACTAGTGCACTTCATCACCGGAGCCAATAATCCTTCGTCACTTGGAGAGCAGTTTCAAAAGGCCTGTGCTATGCAATATTTTGAAAGCAGCTGGTTGAAGATCAAATGCTGAGACCACAGCACTTTTCTTTCACTTTGGGAGTGAGTTCTTTGCCTTGCTGGGTTTCTCTGGTGCTGTGTGGAAGGTCGCACCTCCTGCTCAGCATCCTCCCAGCATCGCACACTAACTGCTCACCACAGTCCTGGTTGTAAAGCCTGTGCCAGAGGCAAGAAAGGGGATGGAGAGACATGTGGTGGAAATATGTTGCATTCAAGCTTTCTTTGGCTTGCAGATGGCAAATTCAAACTAGTACAAGCTAGCCAGAGCAGCCCAAAGACTGCTCTAACATATTTTCAAAGCTAACCTTTAGGCACAGCAGTTAATGTTTGCCATGAGCTTGCTAATTTGCTTGAACATTTCTGAGGAGGAAGGTATAGCAATGAGTATAAATTACAGATCTCTGCTCTCAGCTCTGCCACTGGCTCCTTGTGACTGCAAATCACATCCTTAGTGCAGTGCTTTCTATCATTGTCCCATGGTTTCAGATCTTTAGCTGGCAAAATACAAAATGAATTGTGTCACTCAAGTTGTTTTTGAGTCAGTGAGTAGCCAAAGGACTCATCTGGTAAGTCAAGTTGCCATTTCCAACCAAAGCTTCATGGTTTTGATCTGAACATGAAAGGTTATTGCTTTCTGGACCCCATGTTACTGCAGAAGTCACGGTTGAGGGCTTTGCTCTGATTTGCTTTCCAGATGATCCTGCTGGGAGGAGAGAGAAAGTCTTGAGCTGTGTCTCATCCCCCAGCAGCAAGGATGGGCACTGCACAGTGGCATTGTTGGGTTGGCATGGTTTGGCAGAACCATCCCAGCTCTGGCTGTGGCTGAGCTAGACCCAACTTTGAGGGTGGACTGATGCATTACAAGGGAAACCCCAGTCACTGTGGCCTTTCCAAGCTCTTGATGCTCAGGATTTCTGGATGCATGGGAGATTTGCCTGATCTGGTAGGTGTGCAGCCATTACAATGTTCTAGTAAAGCTTACATGCTTGAAACAGCCTGGCTGTAGCAGTAGAGTGTCTCCAGCACCCTCCTACCACATGAGCTTTATTTGCAATCTTGGTGTTTTCTCCTTGTCCTTGTTAGCTTAAGCTTCTCACCTGCTGCACTGTATGTGCAGGCCTTCACCACATTTCCTTTCCTTGGCACCGGCTGAGATGTTGTCTAGACCAGATTGTTCCTTAGGAGGATACAGACAGTCTGATCTCTAGAGAAACTCTCCAGAGTTACCCATCTAGCTTGACTTTATGCCTTGACACATCTGTGAGTCAACGCAGTGGTGATACATTCTGCCAGATGCTTCCAAATAACAGTTGTCCTGACTGACCTGGAGGTTTTGGTAGTCATCTCTCTGACATAGACCTTAGCCAGCTTTCCATAGGGCAGTCCTGTGAAGATTGTGTATGAGCCAGTATGAAGCACTCATTCTTTTAAACTGGTTCTTTCACTGCTAATGCTTATTCTGTCTGGAATGTCCCAGGCCACGGTGATTTCATGCTGTTGTCTCCACAGTTAGACAGGGTTTGCATCTAGGGCACTACCCCTCCAACTGTTTGCGAGGATGTGGGTGTCTGGTGTTCCCTATATCAGCCCTTTGCACCTTAGGTTCACCGCCAAGCCAGTCATCCTTATTAATAGAGGGCTGGATTTCTGTGGTGAGACGTTGAGGTTAGGTGTCACAGGGTGCAGCTCGGTGATAAGGATGTGACTTTTGCTGTGTCGGAGGACTGGTAGTGAAAGCTCAAGCCAACTCCAGCCTGGACATATGAAAAGGTCACTGTAGGACTTGCCCTTCCAGGTTCCTCTAAGATCTTGGGGTATGTCTGGTTCAAGGGGGCAGGTCATCTGGCATGGTAGGTTCTTAGCACTGCAGCTATCTAGGGTTGGGCAGCAACAAGGGACAGCAGTCACAGGTTTTAAAGTGCACAAGTCTCCTTTTAACCACCAGAAGTGTGGCCTGTCCAGCCCCACCGTTTCTTACCAGTTCTGGAGATAAGCCCACAGCAGGTCAGACCAAGGGATCATCGTGCCCTGTCTCTGGTCACAGTAAATGGCAGATGCCTGGGGAGAAGCAGAAGAACAGAGGAAGCAGATAGTCACTCTTCTCAATCCTCCCCATTTTGAGCAACAGTTGCCTTAATCTTATGGATCAACCGAGCCCATGAACGTGACATGAACTGCACCGCTCATGGGTTTGAGGTGGTGGCAGACCTACAGCTTCACAGCATCCTTGCTGGAGTTGCAGCCATTTAACAGAGATGTCTCCAAGGAGTAGATCAGTATTGGTCTTGTACTGTGCTTGTGTTTTGTTGTTAAGATGGACTGAAGTATTTTAGTTCAATGTTTAAACTAAAATAAATTTAAATGTTTAAACTAAAATAAGCTAGTGGGGACTATTTTTTTAAAAAAACCTAAAATTAACAACTGGGGAAAGAAAGGGAAAAAGATCCCAACCCAACAGAGCAGTTCCTGTGTTGGGACTATCTCTAATCAATGCAGGAGAAGTCATCTGCTGTCGGGCTATTTATTAGCTTGTTTTCAGAGGCCTTTCTAAAAACCACCCATAAATATAAATAATCATATTAAAT
>NW_010317315.1:0-9244 GCF_000700745.2 Antrostomus carolinensis | reverse complement strand
TTTCAAATTCTGGCAAATAAAAATGAATATTTAAAAACGAGTTAATCTCCTTTAATTTTTTTTTCTTCATCTCAGGTACAAAATCAATTATTTTAAGAGGTCTAGAGTGACCACCCCATGACAGCCTTGAAATAAAATAATACTTCATAATCTTTGTGAAAATTCTGCATTTATAAACTGTGTAGTATTAGCATTTGTTTTTCTTTAAAGCTTTGGTGTTTTGTTTGTTTTTATTTTTTTTTCCATTAAAAAGCACTTGGTTTTTTAAATTTGTTTGTTTGTTTGTTTAAAATGTATAACTCATCTTTCATACTGGTAAATGCTGACTGTTATTTTTTGTCATGGAGGGTACTTTTCACTGCCAAGATGTTCCCCCTGTGATAGAAATGACACATAATTTCCAGAACTTCTGAACAATCATCCAAACACTGTTCTCATTTTAACAGTAGGATTGTTGGGATCTTAATAAATTTGGTGGCTGGTGTGAAAGAATCGCTGAGATTTTTTCAGGAAGATACCCCATGCTGCTAAGCAAATTTCAGTGTCTCTATTTAGGCGAAGCCAAAAAATTAGTCTGCATTTCTGAAGCAAATTCTTAAAAATTGCTCTTGAAGCATAGAAAGCATGTAGAAGTAGACCCCTAGGGGAGTGTTTTGGTTCTGATTGTAACAGATGACTGGTTAAGCACTCACCCATGTGTTCTCCTACACAAGCCTCTCTTCCTCTGTTTTCTTAGCACAGAAGTCCTATATGGACTGACTTCAACTTGCCTTATCAGTATTGTAGGTTAGTGTTAGTGACTTGTGTACAGCTGTGTGGATGCTTTTGGGAGGCTCCTTTTACTTTACACTGATAGCTTACTGATGTAAGGCTGTGATTCATTAAACAGTTAAAACACAAAGACCCTTTTTAATTATCTTAATGATTGTCATGATGTTCTGGGCCTCAGGCATTTATTTCTCTTGCTTTTCAGTGAAATTAATATAGAGTGATTTAGTTACACATGAACAGGCAGATAATATATGACCTTAAAACTGAATTCTACTGCACTAGTACTGGCTTACTTTTCAGTAGAGATCTGTGGGTGGACAAATATCAGAGATTTATTAAAGAATAATTGTATTTATTTTATTTATTTATTTATTTATTTATTTATTCATATGTAATTACAATTAACTTTACTGAGAGCGATAAACCACAAATGCTTTGTTCATCACACACTAAGTTAGAGGTCTTGTGTTATGTTTTGGCTTAAAGAATTCTCAGGATGTGCTTCAGATGTAAAACAAATTCACTGAACAGATTCTTATGAACTTCAACAGGAGCTGGACTGGACCTTCCAGCTCTGAATAAAATAGGGCCTTAACAGAAAGGAATATTTCTTCAAGTACTTGAATAAAAATCAAGAAGCACAAGTCATCAGAGTCTAGAGCTGCAGTTCTTGAAACAGGATGCTAAGATCAATGATCACTTAAGTTACTGAGGGTGAAAGAGACATTTTAACAGATGATGGATATATCTCACAACACACTTTGTTGTGCATCATTTATGTTAAAATCACTATTGATTTTGGTCAGAAAGACCAAAGCCTACCTCAAAACTCCACAAGTAGCCACCCAGAAATAGGCTGTCAAACACTTGTGGACAGGGAATGAAATATGACATTTGATTTTATGTCGGCACTATGAAAACAAACAAATAAATAAACAAACACTTCTCTGACACTTTTAATTTTCTAATTGGAATAGAGCAGGAACTCAGTACTTTCACCAGATAGAAATTGTACTTGCTTACATAGGTGCTTAGGTACCTCTTTTTTGTTCTTTGTTTGTCTTCTGTCCTGCAGTTCAGAGAAACTGTTTTGTACAATTCATAGATGACTGAAGTCGATGAAAAGATATGTCTAAACTAATAAACTTTGGGCCAAGTCCTTGTTGTTATAGGTAAGCATTTATATTCTAGGATCCTTGGCTGCTGGCTGACCTGACCTAAGAGCTTATTAAATATACAAAGCTCTGACATATTCTGCCATCAGGAAAAGGGCCATTCGGGAGAAAAAGACTGAATGTAAGTTTATGTCATTCTCAGGTGGAATAAATTGTGTTCTTCAGCATCTGCCGCTCTGTATTGGTTCATTGGCTAAATGCTGATGGGCTTTTCGTACCTCTCAGCTCAACCAGAAGTCCAAATGAAAAAGCACACTATATGAATTTGTAATGTTCTGTGAAAGATTTTGTCTATTACACTAGTATGAATTAACATCTTCATAATCTGTTTTACTCTTTGGCAAATATGACAGCTATCCTGTTGGTCCAGATGGCAGGACTCCACTGCTTGTGCGATCTAAATGTGTGTGTTTAGTTACAGACACTGGGCCTGTTGATTTTCTCTTCCTTGTTTGCATAAGCTTGTCTTTTTAGAAAACTTGTAAGGACCTAAGAAATACAATTATGCAAACTCAAATAACACATGATCTTTTGAGACAGGTAAGTCTTGCAATTCACTTGTCAACTGACAATTATCCATAGTTTTCATATCTGTCAATCTGTCACATGAGAAGTCTGGCTTGTCCACCAGATTTACTGCAAATGCACAGTAGACTTGTTACGTTTCACACTCACAACGTGTACAGATCAGCCTTAATACCAATCATCCAAGGTGATCTGTGTTGCTATATACGCCCATGCTGTCAATAAAATCCAGATTCAAGGCAGCTTGCTCAGAGGTGAGACTTTATGGACAATGATTACTAAGGTGTTGATTGCTCATGAAAGAGAGAGATGTGGGAAAAGCAGATTTTCTTCTGTGTCCTTTCTTACTCTCTAAAATGCAATTCTTCCAGCAAATGTTGTGATGAAACAAAATAAACCCTGTGAAGAGAGAGCCAAAAGAAGAGAAAATATTAACTGGTCTATAAAAACCTGCAACTAGCCTGGGTGCTACTGAGGAAAGAACATCTTTTAAAGAGTATGAGTGTGGACCCTGCTCATGAATACGGGAGCTGATAACAGAAAGTTACAGTGGATTCAACAAGTTTTAACAAGTGGCAGTCTGGACTGGAAAGTAGGCAACAAGGTTTTTCAAACCACTACACTGGATATATCCTGAGATAAATAATTTGAAAGAGAAACCTGTAGAATAGATAAAATTAATATATTTTTGTGAATTTTTGGCCTCAATAGCTTAGTGTAGCAGTAAATTTGATATTCCAATAATGGGTTTTTTGGAAGGAATTTGTTATTGGCTCTGAATGTGCTGCATTTCCACTGAAATGAAAACCTGTAGTTTCTTGTCCTGAAACTGAAATAGCACTGAAATGCTTTTCTTCACATTGATATTGGAATTTCTCTCTGTGTATATATATATATATTATTTATTTTAGTCACCTTTGGTACAAAGGCAAAACCTACATTTATTTTTAAAATATGAACATGAGCTCTAATCTTTGCCAAGTCACACTTTGATGGTGATTTGTGTTAATCATCCAAAGCCCACAAAACAGGTTTAAACATAAGACAACAAAAGTAGTTCCAGCTTCAGGAGTCTTTGTCTTGTTTCATCTAAATAAGTATTACTCTGCTGGGTATTTTAAATGTAATTCTCTTAGACAGACCATGCTTTTGCTTATTTAGCACCTAGATGCTTGCCAGTGGTAATGTTATACTTGCATTGTTTGTGTAGCAGTATAGAAAGGCAGCATATGAATGGCATTAATTTCAGGCTAGTGTGTTTTTAACAATGGTATGTAAACAGAGCATTCAATGTAGTTTTAAAAAATATATTTCACTTGGTGGAAATTTTCTGAGTTCTGAGGTCTATACAGTACAAGATCTAATTCAGACAAGACTGTTAAAGTGCTGAAGTTTGGCCAATTGATTCCTTAGTAGAATTTGGTAATATGGGCAATTAATTGCTATGCAACTAATAAAAATCTGAAGAAAATTGTCAACAATTATTCTTCTACACCAGATCTCTTTGTCACTGGTATTTGAATAGTTCCCTTATGTTGTCTGGTAGCAAAACAATGACCTTTCAGCACTGCCTTGTAAAATCCATCTGCTGTGTTTCTGGGCCTTACTTTATAAATCCCTCAGGTATCCTTAACAGGAAAAATTGCCCCAGAGCATTTATTAAGATTTTCAAAAATTTCCTTGTTGCCATAGCCCTTTACAATTATCATCTGGAACTTCATGACTTTTAAAGGAGAAAGGCATGCTCTGTACATGGAGCTCCAGAAATTCATAGCATTTGAGTTTTTGAGCTCACCAGTTTCTTAACAGCAGCAGTTAAGCATACGTCACACTAATGTCTGAACGTAGGTTATCTCAGTTGTAAAAAATTATGACACTGTCAAGTAACATCTATGATTTGTAATGGTTACTTTCTCAGCACTGTGTCATGCTTTTTTACATAGTTGTGTGATAGCTAATCCTCATGAATAATAAGAGTAGATGAAAATTACAGTTCTGCTAATCACTACCAAGTAAATAATTTTCAAAACTCAACATTTTATGTAATATAAAATGAGATTTTTGAAAAGAAATAATTACAGCTCCCAAGTTATTTTTCTGGAATAAATGAAACTGTTATTTCAATTCATACTACAAATTTGACCTTTACTTCAGACTCATTAAAAGGTTTACTCTTCATCTATTTAGTTAATGGTCTTTGCATTGCAGCTAAGTGTCTAATAGTCACAGGCTTCAGGTCACATAAAGAGATCTGTACAGATCAGGTGAAATGTGTCTTCAACTGAGATTTGCATGGGATTGAAAAATTAAATTAAACCATACCTCAAGTTATGGACATATGGGTGTGTGGTGGGGAACCAGAGTAAGAAAAGAAAGCAGTGGCTCATCTTCCCACAGGGAGACTGACATCATTGTTCTAATGGTAATAGGCCAAGTCCACCTCAGTGTAAGACCAGGAAAGGAACTCCATGGCAGTCTTTCATGAAAAAGTACTTAAAGTACCTTGAATAAATGTAGATAAACCCAAAATATCTAAGTATAAGACACTTTTTGGACATTTAAGGAGGTAAATAATGATGGACCAGATCTGGCTTTTAGATAACACTGCTCATTTTGGTGCTAAGTTGCAGTGTAAAATCATGATGAAGAAGAAGAAGAGCAAAACTGTGTGTATATATATATATAGATATATAAGTATAAACCAGTTGAGTGATCTTTTCAAGATAAAAGTCTACAGAAAAGAAAAGAAAAAAATCCTGAAGAAGGTAATAAAACAATAATTCTTTTATTGTGTATTAATGGAAACAAAGCCAGCTCTATATGGGTAAACGTTCCTAGCATTAAATATTTACTCTCAGGTTGGCATCAGGTTTCCAAGGAAATAATTAAAACATGTGGATATAACCTGCACATTTTCTCAGAGCAATGAAACCAGACACAACTGGGCTAAATCCCTTATAAACAAAGAAAGCATTTTTCATAGTATAATTAGCTGATTAATCAATAATTTTGTAATTATTTAGTTACATAAGGCAAGACATAGTTTGAATTTCCTTCTTATGGACTGCTATAAATGGCATATTTGCAATAGCTGTGAAAGCAGTATAAGGAACTGACAAAAGGGAGATAGGCGTGGAGGTTTATAAGACAATAAAGTTTATTCAGCTGTATTCCATTAAGATTAACAGATACCCATGTAAAAGCACAAAACAGTAAGCTTTGCAGATCTTCTTAGCTATAATTCTATTTACATTGTAAAGTATACCTCTGTAGGCATACTCAAGTCTGGTTGTCAGCTGGATACTCTTGCAAAAGCTCAGCTGTTTCTCTTCTTGGGATGTCAAGAGTGCAGTCAGGTTTTTGTGCCTTATTTCTCTCTTGCTTTCAGTTCACTGTGCTGTTATTACCCTGCTCTTTTACTATCTTTTGTTACAGTCTTCACTCTATTTCAGATGCTTAATCCATTTTTATTCTGATATTCTGTTAAATGTATACAAATGTCTTGATGTGATTTGTCTTTCAGTGATTTTGGTGGTGTTATAGCTTGTAAGAAGGTCAGCTTAGTTTTGCAACACTTGCACTTCAGATATATGTAAACCTTAAGTTAGAGTGAATAAATTAATACTTATTCAGTCAAAAATTAGTATGATTATTACCATTATTTTGAAATGCATTTGATTTTACTAATATAGCTAAGAAACTGTTTTCAACATGAAAAGAAAACAGCAATATTTGAACAAACTGATTTACATCAGCTGCAGTGGCAGAGTTTGTTTCACCAGATCACTGTTTTGCTGAATCTTCACTGAAATAGATCCTGAAGGATACATGAACAGTAGTGTTCAGTATTTTCTCAAAGATGCATTTAACTTCTAAAGATAACACCTTACCATGCTGTTGCCTTGCAGAGCAGCTGCTGTGATTAGTAGAAAAGAGCAGGAGTGGATAAGCAGTGTGTGTTTGTTCCAAAAGTGCCTATACAATTAATATTTTCACTCTTGTAGGTCAGATTGACTAAAAATATGCTTGGAAATTAAATTCTTCCTTTGAATTTTGTCTGAGATATTGCATAGACTTTTTTTCTTTCTCCTTTTTTTAAATTGTTTTTCCTGATGAATCAGCTTACAGTAATATTGAGGAAGACTTAAGAACACTTCTGTAGTGATAGTCCTTTGTAATGATAATAAGGCACATTTCTTTGTTTGCTTAGGCAAATGAATTGAGCGTTGCAGGGATGAAAACCTAAATAAAGCCAATGGCTCCTTGAATTTCTACTTGGGTGGCTATGCTCTTCACCCATCAGTTAGCATGTTTTTTCTGTCTTTTCCTCTCTTCCTTGTAAGCAAATCAGGCAATAAAAGTGATTAAATCAGTATATACAGTGCTTTCCAATCAGAAAGCATGAAGTTATCCCCATTTTGGTGCCTTGTCATGGGCAACTAATGACTGCAAAAGCTAGAGTCTTAAAATGCAATAATGATGTCTTAGACAAGTAAGTGCTTATAACACTGTATGGAGATAAACTGTTCCACATCCTACCAAAGCATGGAAGAACATTTTCTCATATGTCTTTGGCCTGGTTTTCATGGCTAAATTTAAATAGGCATCTCATTTATACACACACGCTATAATTGCTAGTAGTAGATCATGTGTTTCTGTGATAAACTGTTTATCTCCTTGATAGTCATTTTCCTGTCATCACAAACTAGAGCGCTTTCTGCTACTGACTGTGGACAGCAGATGATGATTACTTCTTGACTGCTTTGGAAACAGTCTCATTTCTCCCCTAAAACCTACCAAATCTCACTGCATAATTACAAATACAGTGACAGCAGATACTACATGTGACATGGAGAAATATTAGACAGTGGTAAATGCTACAGTGATGACAGGAGGATTAGAGACTAATTTGAGGGTGTTCTTCTTTGGATAGTGACAAAACAATTGTACTGTTCAGTCATTCCTAGTTTCTTTCTGTTATACAGAAGGCATCTCCAACAGACTTCTCTACATGGACATGACCTGCTACTAGAGAGCTGACTCAAAAATCCCTATGTGAAGATTTATTATATTTTTACTGAAACAAGAGTTTGTGTGTGTGTTTTCATTCAGTCAAGTGAAAAATAATTCAGTAATGCTATTTGCTAGATGAAGTGCAGAAATTAGTTTCTGAAGCAGTCTGGTATCATTTCCTCTGTATGTGAAAGGAGTACAGAATACATAAGGAGAAATCCCTGAAGTATGATCTTGAATGTCTTTGTGGACTAAGAAATAATGCAAACTAAATAAGTAAGTATAGGATCTAGTTTCTGCCAGGGATCATCTTCTAATTTATCCCCAATTCATATGATCTTTACTAATGCTAACTGCAAGCATCTACCAGTCCTGTTACTCCTGCATGAACCTCGTGACACTGACACAATGAAATAAATAGATACTTTTATTTCCTTTGGCAGTTGCTTTTGCTTTCTATGGATATGCCTCCCAGATTTTAAGTACCTCAAATACTTAGAGGATGTTGCTAAGCTGTTTTTCAACCATGAAACTTGTTTTTTGGAAAACTTATTTTTCACCAGGAAGTTTATGCTGGAAGATAAGGACTTGAAAAAATCATAATTTTATCTGCTCAGTAGTATCATTAAGATTTGAATATCAGCTACTCTTCTATCAAACATGCAGCTGGAGGAAGATATAACTATGGAGTTGCCTTCTAACATTTTGGAGTTGTGGGTTTTTGACAATCTTTGTGGAAACTGGATCAAAAAAGGTTAATTGTGTTACTTTTTTACTGTATTTGGTCTGGTTAAGATGGAGTTAATTTTCCCCATAGCAGCCCTCATAGTGCTGTGTTTGGTAAAGGTGTTGACAACATACCAATGTTCCATCTTATTTTTTTCCCCTCCCCATCCTGCTGAGGAGTGGGTGAAAGAGCGGCTTGGTGAGCAACTGGCATTCAACCAAGGTCACACCCACTGCAATTTCGTTTGATTTAATTACCAAAATATTGATAATTTTTGCATACCTAATGAGAACTAAGCAAATAATTTCAGCCAAAGTAGTAATTTAAATGAAATCCATATATTTCACCTCATCTCTTTATTACTGACAAGAAAATAATATCTACAGTCTCTCACTGCATTCTTCTTTATATTCAAACCTCAGTTCATCTTCCTGATATTGGGGAAAAATCTAAGTAGGAATTGTAATTATATCTCGTTTGCGTTAATTTATCGTAGCACACTCTGATTTTCCATAAAACAGGTAAGGACCAAAGAAAAATCAATCAACACCCTTTCCGTGGCCTTAATGATTTTAAAAATAATGTATTATATTCTATTTTAGGTATCTATATAACTTGGGGCTAACCTTGGCATAGTCCAAATTGCGATACATATATTAAAACATTACCACTTTTGCTGTGTACAAAGGTAATTACAAAAGTTATACTCATATTAGAATAATAGATTTGTAGAACGGTTTGGGTTAGAAGGGACTGTAAAGGTCATCTAGTCCCAACCCCCCTGCTATGAGCAGGGACATCCCCCACTAGACCAGGTTACTCAAAGCTTCATCCAACCTGGCCTTGAACACTTCCAGGGAGGGGGCGTCCACAGCTTCTCTGGGCAACCTGTTCCAGGGTCTCACCACCCTCACAGGAAAGAATTTATTCCTAATATCTAATCTAAATGTACCCTCTTCATGTTTAAAGCTGTGATAATTTCACTGAGCTGACCCTTAGCTGGCAGCCAACACAGCCATTTACCCACTTCCCC
>NW_010317314.1:0-11941 GCF_000700745.2 Antrostomus carolinensis | reverse complement strand
CGGTCCCGCCCCGCGGGGTGAGGTCTGGGAGCGCTGGTGCGGGTGACCGGGCACGGTGGGATAATCGCGGCACGTGGGGGGATTTTATCTTTCCGAAACCCTGATGGTCTGAGCGAATGGACCGTAAATCGCTGCTCAGAAAGTTCGCTTCGGTGAGAGCAGAACCTGGGCGCTGCTTCTCACCCGGCGTGTCCAGGATGGAGGATGTGCTGTGCATCGCCTCTCTGTGCTCTTGGCTGGCACCTCAAGCGGGAGCTTAGTCAGCCTCAGAGTACAGTGTAAAAGTCCCGCTTTTTTATTTACAGTATGGTCCCTGGAAGCTAATTTATCCCGTTGGATGTGTTTGCAGCTTGGTCTCCTAAGGAAAGAAGGCTCATGGACAGACTCTGTTCCTTCTTCACCCAGTAATTTCAGCTCTCTGGCCAATTTCATAGAATCACAGAATGGTTTAGACTGGAAGGGACCTTTAAAGATCATCTCGTCCAACCCCCCTGCAGTGAGCAGGGACATCTTCAAATAGACCAGGTTGCTCAGAGCCCTGTCCAACCTGACCTTGAATGTGTCAAGGGATGGGGCTTCTACCACCTCTCTGGGCAACCTGGGCCAGGGTTTCACCACCCTCATTGGAAGAAATTTCTTCCTTCTATATAGTCTAAATCTCCCCTCTTTTAGTTTGAAACCATCACCCCTTGTCCTATCACTACAGGCCCTGCTAAAAAATCTGTCCCCATCTTATAGGCCCCTTCAAGTATTGAAAGGTGCAATAAGGTCTCCCTGGAGCCTTCTCTTCTCCAAGCAGAACAGCCCCAACTCTCTCAGCCTTTCTCCATAGCAGAGCTGTTCCATCCCTCTCTGATCACTTCTGTGGCCTCCTCTGGACCTGCTCCAAAAGGTCTATGTCTTTCCTGTGCTGAGGACCCCAGAGCTGGATGCAGTTTGCCAGTGACTGAGGTCTTAAAGAGTTTAAAGTCCTTAGTTTCAAGGAAATCAACATCTGACAAGTGCAGAAGATGACTTTTATTGCTCCCACTAAGGGCAGGGCACCTACAATCCAGCTCCTTGAGACAGACAGCACAGATGACCTGAGTCCATCAGCACGCACAGGGCTGAATACAGCCATGGCACATGATGCCATTTGTCCAGGGAAGTTTGTACATTAAAAGTGAAAGTCAGGAGAAGAAGAGAATAATGATGTGTTTAGTCACTGGCCATAAGTACATAGAAAATCACATGTCTTTATTTTTACTTTTCATGTAATAGTTTGGCCTTCTATTAGACTCCACCCAGGCATATGACTGTTAAATATGTTTAGGAGAGATAAATGATTGTACAGTTGAGCATTCAGAAGCCAGGTAATATAATAGCTTCTGATTTTAGCTTTGCTTTTTAATATACAATGCATTGGGACAATCTTATTTATGTGATTACATTACACAGCACTTTAACAAACTGCCGAGTATTGTTTGTCATTCAGGAATTGAGTGCAGTAATCAGACAAACAGGAAGGAATAAGCTTCCTATGGGGAAATGGTTATTAGTATAAGGATTTAGAAATTTTAATTTTGACTTTTAATTAGTGCCATAATAATAATTCATAGGTGCATTTTGGGGAGAAATAGATTTGACAACTGAAAATACTTTTGTCACTGAATGGGAAATAAGCTTAGAAAATGCTCATGTTGTGAGCTTGATTTTAAGGTGCTTCTATTCAAAATAACGTATCAGGTATGTGAAGCAGAATGAGAACGATGGAAACTTTGAAGTATTTGGATATTACTTACTCCCTTAGAGACTTATTTATTCTCTTAGATTATAGGTGTATGGGAAGATTTTAACAGAGTAGATGAAAATTGGTGGATGATCCTGAAGGAGCCTGACAGCTGCAGAGAGATAATTAGGATGCAAGTGCTTGATAGTGGCTTTGCTGCTTCGATTCCTGGTTTTCCAAGGAGCTGACCAGGGACAGAGTGAAGTGACTGTCCCTCCAGTGGCACCACGATGTGTGCCTGGCACGTATCTGCTGCCTGCATCGTGGACTCTACGTTTGTGGCTGAAGTTTAGTCATAGACCCAAATTCCAAAGACACATTTTGAACAAGAAGGCAAAAATTCAGCGAGCGGATTCTGCTGACACCGCTGGCCAAGCTACTCCAGCTGCTTTTCATGTTGTCTCTTCTTGGGTGAGTCCAGAGGATGCTTCTGACGTTTTTAAAGGGAGGAATTAAAGAATTACATTTTGTCTTTGTTTTGTTGTTGTTGTTTTTTTTTTTTTCCCCGCCCTGTATGCTGAAATCATAAGAACACCTCCAGCTTCCAAGTGTTGAAGTATAATTAATTATGCAACAAAGGGATTTGGAATAGTGCTCTGTTTGAATATGCTTTTAATTAGCAAAGCGTGTTGGCATAAGGTGTGTGACATTGTAACCGACCATATCCAGCTTGGATGTGAATTAATACAATGTACGGGTTGAAGTTGGTTACTGTGTAGGGTAGAAGAAATAAATGAATGCATAGGGAGGTCCAGAGGTGGGACGTGCTGGATTTGACAAGGACCATTCGGTGGTTTAATTTTCATACAGTGGTGCTTGTGTCTTTGTGATAAGCTTTTGGATCCAAGATGATATTCAGAATAACTTTGTTGATGACACGTGCCGGGGGGGAGGCGTTTGATATGAAGGGATTCTCAGTGAATCCCAGCTGCTTGCATCCTAAGAACCTGTGAAAAACATCATGAAGTAAGTCTGTGGCACTTTGAAGGACAGTGAGCATCATAGCGCAGTGTTTCAGCTGAGACAGTTTTCAGTTAAATAACAATATTGAACATAATTCCTGATTATCAAAACACCAGTGGCGATGAGTGCCTAGCTGTGTGTACAAACCGGGTGTTTAAATGAGAATGGATGTGTAAAATGTGTGTGTGCTCAGCATCTGGCAGCTTTAGTGTTCCTCATCATTTTGTAACACATCTAGTTGTAATTCTCAGGCTTCTGGAAAAGCGTTATGCTTGTCTCCAGCCTGAAGGACTGCTCACCCTTGGTATTGCTGGGCACTTTATAACTTATTTCCTGTGCTAGCATTCTTCATCTCTGTCATGTCTGTAACTCTTTTATTCAAGTTAAGTCCCTCAGGAATGTATTTTCCTGTTCTGAAGTGTATCAATTACAACACGAGGCGTGTGTTTTTGTTCTGGAACATCAAGTGAAAACATCTCAGATGTTGAAGGGTTGAGCAGTAGGGCTTCCTTTGTTTCAGACTGCAGTAAAACATGTAAAGGTCACAACACCCAGATTGAGAAATACCCAGTTTATATAATGCTAACCTAACTTGCTGGTTAAAATCCAATTCCAGCTTTTACATGTGCATATCATGTGTCCAAAGTGTACTTTGGTTTGACCTTAGAAGTGTAGAGCACTGTTGTCGTGCTCTCAGTAAGCATGAAAGTGATTCTGCTGTGTGCCCAGGTTTGACAAATTGTGTGTAAACTAAGTTTGTTTCCTGTGTGAAAAGCTATGGTGTTACTCTTTGCAGGTGAATGAGTTGGTTACTTTTGCAACCGTGACCCATGATAGTGATCTTTTACATCAGCCACCCTGTGTGCTGTTGTGATCCAGATAAGAAGGAAGTAGCATACTGTTAAAAGTGCTTCATGCTTCCTGTTAACAAGTGCCTTTCTCACCCAGTTACCCGAACTTCTGTCAGGTTAATTGACTGAGGTGAAGTCCATGAAACAAGATCAGTGCCACCTGAAAGCACATCTCAATCGTGCCAGTACTCTGATACCAAGATGAGATCTTTGTGGTCCATCTCTAGTGAAGCTGGAATGATCAGAGTATGGATCTATTAACTTTTAGGTCTAAATCACCCAAGGTTTCTCAGATCTTGTGATCTGAAAGTCATTGGGGTGGTGGGCAGTGCCATGAGAAGATTATTGAAAACATTGTTCTCTAAGCTGCTGATGCCATTAAGAGCAGGGTAAATGTATTATGGGAAGAGGAGAACTTAACTTTTAGAAGTTTTGTTTCTTCTTCAAAGAACTGAAGTTTAAAGTGAAAATAACACTGTCCATTTGGGGCGTGTGCCTGCACCTGGAGCCTGTAATGAGTGGTTGGTGTATGGGACACTTAATTCATGCCAACCTTCAACCTTTGAAGTTGAACTCTGCTTTACTTTCATGCACCAGTGAAGTTGTTAGCTAGAAATTGAACACAAATCTTAGATGGGCTGGAAATTGCTTTTTGCTCCATACTACAGATTTTCTTACTCATTTACTACAAAAATAAAATGGTGCTAGCCCAACACTGAGCAACTCCAAATCAGCAACAAGATAAGGAACACCACTTCATTTCAGTACTGGAAGATCCATAATACTCAGAGATGCTGTTTAAATATTATGTATCTATAATTTAAACACTTGATTCTTCTACGTAAGTCTCTTACTTGTTGTAAATTCTGAGACTTCCTGTGTAATTGGAGAAGTTTAAATTTGTCATCATCTTGGGTGATGGTTCCCCAAACGTTAAGCCAGTGCTGCCACCCTGAGAAGCACTCTTGTACCAACATAAGCAGCTACAGCGTACTGTTGGGAGCGAGAGGTGTCTTTGTGATCCTGGTGCAGAGTACATTTTAAATTGGAGTAACGTCCTCGTCTGGCTGACTGTGTGAGTTCCAATGAAGCGGGGGAGAAACCACGTCTCAGCATTGTTTTGGAGCACGTAGGACAGTAGGGGAGGGGAACCACCTTACAGATTTTCCTGTCACTGCTGTGAGGCCAGTTTGCTCGCTCGTGGAAGGTAGGTGGCTAGTTTAGCGTACGCCGCAGTGTAACTCATTGACTCTGTTGGCATTCAGATTCTGGTAAAATAATTAAGACAAGAGAAAATTGTTATTTTGCAATGCATCAGGTTTCAACTGTAGGTTGCCTTTCAGTACGCTGGGTAACTTACATCTCTGGGTAAGTAGAGTTGGGTTGAAAAGGGGCTGAATGGCTGGACCCAGAGGGTAGTGGTCAGCAGCGCAACGTCTGTTTGGAGGCCAGTGACTAGTGATGTAATCCAGGGGTCAATTCTGGGTCCAGTCCTGTTGAACATCTTCATTAATTATCTTGGTGACAGGGCAGAGCGTACCTTGAGCACGTTTGCTGATGACACCAAGCTGGAAGGAGTAGCTGATACACCAGAGAATTGTGCTGCCATCCAGAGGGACATCAGCAGGCTGGAGAAATGGGCCAACAGGAACCTCATGAGGTTCAGCAAGGGGAAACACAAAGTCCTGCACCTGCATGGGAGGAACAACCCCATGCTGGAAAGCAGCTTGGCAGAAAAGGACCTGGGTGTCCTGGTGGACACCAAGTTGAACATGAACCAGTAGCGTGTCCTTGCTGCAAAGAAGGCAAATGGTATCTTGGGTTGCATTAGACAAAGCATTGCCAGCAGGTCAAGGGACATGATCCTTCTCCTCAGCACTGGTGAGGCCACACCTGGAGTGCTGTATCCAGTACAAAAGAGAGATGGATGTACTGGAGAGAGTCCGAGGAAGGGCTGCAAGGATGATGAAGGGACTGGAGCATCTCTCATCTGAAGAAAGACTGAGAGGCCTGGGGCTGTTCAGCTTGGAGCAGGGAAGGCTCAGGAGGGGATCCTATTAATGGATAGAGATACCTGAAGGGAGGGTGCAAAGGGGATGGAGACAGGTTATTTTTCAGCAGTGCCTAGTGACAAGAGAAGAGGTAATGGGCACAAACTGGAGTGCAGGAGGCTTCATCTGAACATCAGGAAACACTTTATTTTACTGTGAGGGTGACTGGGCCCTGGAGCAGGTTGTACAGGGAGGCTGTGGAGTCTCCATCTTTTGAGATACTCAAAAGCCACATGGACATGGTCTTGGGCAGCTGGCTCTTGGTGGCCCTGCGTAAGCAGGGGGAGGTTGAACCAAATGACCTCCATAAGTCGCTTCCAACCTCAACCATTCTGTGATTCTGTAATACCCTAACCTACTTCAGAACATAAGAAACTCTCAGAAGAGTGCATAAAACTTAAGAAGTCACTATTTATGGTGCCGTAGTCACATCTTACCTACGTGACTGTTGGTCTGTCATTGCTGTCTTTAGTTACAACTGCAGCTGTTATCATTTGGATCCAAACTATTGAAAAATGGTGATAATTTCTATTTGGTTTAGTATTTGCCTGTATTCAGTCAGCACGTGTGTGCTCCGTTCTTCTGAGGTGCATCTTCCTTGCTCAGCGATGTTGGCTGGGGCCTGCAGCTCTGCCTTTGAGCCTCTGACCAATGGTGCCTGTAACACTTGGACAGCCTCTCTTCTCTGTTGCTCTCTCCATGGTTCAAGTGTGAATAATCTTCTGTTGGAGGCAACTGATGGGTGCTGAGCTGGTGTCTGTGTTCATTTAAATGAAAATGGGGTTGAGTCGAGGGCTTCTTGGCTTTGTTTTTGCTTAAGTCTGTGACCAAAAGTGATGCTCAGTCTCAACAGCTGATGATTTGGATGATTATGTATCACCTTTATAGAGAGTCCCACCTGGAAATTGTCTAAAGAGGCTTTGCAGCCCATCATATTGATGTTGTGGTTTTTCTATTTTGTTCTGGGTGAGGATGGGAAGACCCTGTGTTTCTTAGCTTGGAAAAATGGATGTGTCTGAGCTAACCCTTGCTGAGGAACACAACTGAGATCTCCCACTTCTAGTTTCACTTCAAAATATTTTTGCCAAGTCAGTCTCAGGTGTCAATAGGGAGGTGATTTCAGACAGTGAATAGAAAAAGCAGGTGGAAGTAAGACATTTCAATTTTATAGAATGATTTTCTAATGAAGTAGAACTTGCAGGATGGTGGTATCGGTCTGTCCCTGCCCGTTACCCGTTCCTTTCAGACCTCTGCGAAGTAATAACTTGGAAATCTGCTTTTAGTTTCTGCTCTGTTGTCTGTGCTAAATTTCTACAGCAGTCTTATTTGCTTTTTCTAGTGCTTTCAGAACTACTCATTTACCAGTGGATAGCTTGTGTACAGTAATCCTCCTGAGCTGAATAACTAGTTCCTGAAGTGGGGGAATTAATAAATCCAGGGTTCCTATGGATTTGCACCTGGTGGTTCCATTTTCTGGTGTCTAACATACACTGATCTTGTTTTTAATTTTCCTCTTTGAAAGTGGTTGATAAGAAAGCATACCTGCTTTCCCTGGTCACCTGGACCTCTCTGTTAAATCTAATTGAAATAGTTTGCAGCTTTATCCCTACCAGAATTATTTAAAACTATCTGTCAAACATCTAGATCACGAGACGAGTCCTTTATTCCTGAAACTGAAGCAATTGCCCAGTGGATCTACTGTGTAGAAAAAACTTTGAGGAGTAAAGGTGCGAAATATCATTGAGGTTGTGAGGGAGAACAAGCCCTCTTCTGTTCACTGAAGCCTTTTGTGAGAAGTCTGGAATGAGACCTACATTGCAAAGTTGTGGGGTTTTTGTTTGGTTTTGTTGGGTTTGGGGACAGAGCGTGTGTGTGTTTGTTTTTTAAAGCTCATTACAGCTGGTAATAGTGAAAGCACTGCTTCTGGAATGATGTGCTGGCCTTTTCTGAAGGACCTGGCAGTACGCTCTCTGGACAGACACTTTGGAAGCGCTTTCATACAGCAGCCAGTTTACATGATTCTGAAAGCTGAAGGCAAGTTTCATTAACTAATTCTTGTAAAGTCAACATACTTAGAAATCATGTGTCCTAGCAGTGGAGTTGGGGAAGAAGTTTGTTTAGCTTGTATTTTAAAACTGAAATACTGTGTTACTGTACCTTTTACCTTGGCCATTTTTGCCTTTAGCCCTGTCAGGATTCATAGTGAAATCCTTTACTCTGAAAGGTCAGTGTCTGTAACCAAATCTCAGGAGTGATCTCTTCTGCATGTTATAAGGGAGCTTTGTAGTGAAGACCCATACAACGTTGCTTCCCCTCTCGTGATCCTTTGACAAGTTCTTGGTTTGTGACTGATTTCCCAAACCTCAAGCCTATACTATATGTAAGAACTTTACTGTGTAATCCTTTGTACTTAATGACTTGGATCTGAAAAGATGAATTTGAAAAATGGACACATAAATTCTCTGGATGCCCTGTATGTATCAGTTCTAGGATATCTTGCAATGCTGGTTAGTTAGGGACCTCAAGAGAGAGCACCAAGTTGTTTTAGCATGTGCCTGCGTCTGGTGTAGCTATCAGAGAATTACTTGATACCTCCTCAAGACCTTATGCAGTTTTATAAAGGCTACTGAACGGAGCATTTGTAGTTGCAGAACAAAGGAGAGCTGAGGTTAAAACTAAAAAATGAGGCAGAGAATAGTATTATGGCTGTATCAATGTGGTCCACATGAAAGTTTTTATGTTTTGATTTTAAATTGATAGTCAAGCCCTATGGTAAAGTACTGTTCTTTATATACCTCCAAATGGACTTAAGGTCACATCAGAAAGCAGAATTAGACTGGCTTTTGCTGAAGCTTCTACATTTGTCCAATTGGGTTTTGGTGTTTCAAATACAGCTTTCATGTGTGGATGGCTTCCTCTGTTATAAATAATCATCTTGGTCCTCTGTTATAAATAATCATTCAGGGACCACGATGACTTAGGTGTTACAGATTTTTTCAGGAAAAAGAATTTATTTGTTCTTTAGGCAATGTGCTGCCAGCAAGGTTTGGCTCACCAACAGATCTCTGACTCAGCCCCATGGTACAAGCAGTATTTGTCATCTAATACAGGTAACCCAACCCACAGAGAGATGATGACCTGTTATGGGAGGAAGTTTTCTGCTGTCCACTTTGTATCCACTTAGCCTGCAGCACCAGAACAGACTTTTTGACTCCTTTGTCAATAATTAATTATCTATCTTCTATTGGAAAATAATTTTCTGGTTTGAAGTGTACTGTGGATCACTGGGCATTGAAAACCAGGGAGATGAGCACTGTCTTCTAACTTAGAGACATTCCTCATGCTTTCTCACTTCCTGCATGATGTGTGCTAACTTGTGAATCTTAACAAAAGATATAAAGAGCATGGGAATCACGAGGATTTCCCTGGTCATTGCTTTCTGATTTCCTAAAGAAAAGACATCCCCCTTATTTTGATCTAAAGTAGCTGAGGACAATCTTGAGAGTGGCAGCTCTGGTCTTTGTGATTCTCACTTGTACCCTAATTGTATAATTACAGCTCTTTACCTCCCAAATGCCTGCTTCCATATAACAATGCATCCAGACCACAGGAGACAGTTCACTTGGGCATATTCCTTGACTAGCACTGTGTGCTGCTTCAGTCTGTTTGTAGTACCAAGTTGTCCACACAATGAGTGAGAGTGGCAGCAGCTCACTTCTGGGTGCAGATTGTCCAGAGATACATCTCCTTAAATGGCTTTCAGAACATCATCAGCAAGAGTTTTGGCCCAGTAGACAAGATCTCTCTCTCTCTCTCTGCTTCTTCTCTAAGGTTTTAAAAAATGAGGCCATACTAACCTAGGAAGACTTGAGAGGCAACAGTGCTAAAGCAAGAAGAATAAATATGAGAGGTGGATAGGAAAGTTTATTTTTTTTCCTGAAGTTTCTTAGGCAGATCTGGTCAGGATTTCTCAGAATGACCCTACAACTATGCTGTCCTGAAACTGCACATTAGTAAATAGTTACAAGCAATTATGTCTTTAATATTAGAAAAATTATAAATGAAAAGAAAAATTAATGTAGATATGAGGGAATATCACTTGAGTGATAACACTGCTTCTTTGTCCAATATTGTTAGGGGGGGGAAAAAAAGAGGAAGTTTTTCTTTTTAATTCTCTTGTATGTTCTTACATAATAGCCTTACTGAAACTTCATTGCTTTAAGACAGGAGGAAGAAAAATACCAATGTATTTGAGTTTAGATAGTACAAACAAAAGACATACAGAAAAAAACTCTAAAAGCAGTGAAATTTTTTCCCATCTGTTGTTATTTACAGACACTTTAAAAAAAAAAAAAAAGTGGATTGTGTAACAAATTTTAGCCTATCAGCATTGGTTTCCTTAAATTTTGCAGAAGCTCTGGGAATACTGTTAGTTGCCCTAGGAAACTGTCAACTGGTTTGCATTGTGAAGGTGTGTTCTGGGAAGAGTGGAGATAGTTCTCTCCTGCCCTTTAATCCCTTGTACATCATCCTTGAAAAAGGTGATGTGTGTTACGGAGCTGGTCACAGACCTGCACGGTATCTAGTCATTACCTGCAGTGTCAGCACTGACCTCGCTCCTCCTTCTCTGCTCAGCCTCAGGTTTTTGTAAACATCTGGGGACTTCATATCTTTGAGAGGTTTCATTTAGGTTGGTCCATGGGCCCTGCTGTTGTTGTGAGTGGGTGGATGAAGAGACATGGTGCAGTAACGAGGAAACCTTGGTTTCTTCAGAAGCCAAAGTGAAAGATATCAAAGGGATTTTTACTCTTACCAGGAAAAAGTCCTTTTCAATTTCCTGTGCAGCAGTCTTAACGGGTTACTTTTATAGGCAAAAGTAGTTGGCATACGTAGGTAACAATCACAAAGGTAAGGTTTCGAGTTTGGTTTCCTGTGATCATCACGTTGGGTAAATGTAAAATTCGAGTAGAAGTGTTTCAGGGGGGAATAAAGGCAAAGAAAAGGCAATTAAGTCGTGGGTTTTTTATCTCAAGGGCACCTTGCTTGTGATTAAAAGCTTGGATTAAGTCCCTGATTGAAGCTCGCCTTATTTTAAAACATGCATGGAAGATTGGAAAAGAGAGCTCCAGCAGTGACTCGAATGAAAAGGATACTGTCTTGCAGGAAAAAAAATAGCATTTGAGTAGTTATTATCTACACCTTGGGATCGATCTCGGCTGTAAATCATGGCTAACTACACGAGGTGTACAGAACTAGTAAGAGCTATGAGATTGTAGCAACGTAACGGCATAAGTTTGCTGAAGTATTGTAAGAGGAAGGAAGTTTTGGACTGCTGGTAGTTTTACAGAACACGTGTAGCTGCATATTAAAAAGATTCTGCCTCATACAGAAGAATGGAGTAGCTTTACTAATATGAGGAAGATTGTTTTGTACAGCCAAAGATAACAGATCAGAAGAATATTTTTTTTTTTAATAAATATTGTTTGGAAGCACTTCCTAAATAAAGAGTGGAAACTTAATGTCATATTAAATAATGTAAACTAACTTTTTCTTAAAAAGCTAAACTTGCTGAATGCATATGTTTTGAAGAAAACATTTCATAAAATAAGTTGCTAAATAATACCTGCAAACATGGGTGGTAGGCAGGAAGACACTTCAAAACAATTTGGGTTTGAGTTTTCTATCTTACTTTTTCAGAACCACAGAGGAGATTAAATTACATTAAACTTAAATCTCCAGAACACAAACTACATTTTCATTTCTGGGGATGACATTGTATTTAAATTAAAATCAGTATTTCAGATTGATATTGTGTGAGCTGTAAACTACATAAAGCTTGAGGGAACCTTGGTACTAAATAAATATAAATGTGGAATATTTTCCACAGCTCTTAAAAATACCACCTTCCTGGTGTTGCCAGCTCTAACTGTATTGAGATTTACCAATCCCAATTATGGCCAACAGCTTGATGTCTGTGTGGAGACCACTGATGAGTGGTGTCCCTCAGGGGTCGATATTGGGGCTGGTGTTGTTCAACATCTTTGTCAGTGACATGGACAGTGGGATTGAGTGCACCCTCAGCAAGTTTGCTGATGACACCAAGCTGTGTGGTGCGGTTGACACGCTGGAGGGTCGGGACGCCATCCAGAGGGACCTTGACAGGCTTGAGAGGTGGGTCTGTGCAAACCTCATGAAGTTCAACAAGGCCAATTGCAAGGTCCTGCACCTGGGTCAGGGCAACCCCAAACTCAAATACAGACTGGGTGATGAGTGGATCGAGAACAGCCCTGCAGAGAAGGACTTGGGGG
>NW_010317313.1:28306-40741 GCF_000700745.2 Antrostomus carolinensis | reverse complement strand
GGGAGCTTGGAGAAGAGAAGGGTCCGGGGAGACCTCATTGCAACCTTCCAGTGCTTGAAGGGAGCTTATAAACAGGAGGGAGAGCGACTTTTTAGATGGGCAGATAGTGATAGGACAAGGGGAAAAGGTTTTAAACTAAGAGAGGGGAGACTTAGGTTAGATATTAGGAGGAGATTTTTCACCCAGAGGGTGGTGAGCCACTGGAACAGGTTGGATGGAGGCCATTCAAGGCCAGGCTGGATGGAGCCCTGGGCAGCCTGATCTAGTGGTTGGCAACCCTGTCCACAGCAGGGGGGTGGAACTGGATGATCTTTAAGGTCCTTTCCAACCCAAGCTGCTCTAGAATTCCATGATTCCATGGCTTCAGTAGAATCACTGTGTGAAGTGTGACAGGTTTGAATCATGCCTTGACGTAACCAATAGGTTAGCTAATGGGAATGGAGCCCTACCCACCCTGGGAGGGGCAGTCCTGGGACGTGCAGAGGCCAGAGGTCAGAAGGGCCTTTCTCGATGTTCTGCACAGCTCTGTCCTGCTTCCAGGCCATCACCTCTCCCCGTGAGAGGAGGGAGCAGCTGCATGGTGCAACGCCGGCACCCCAGGCTCCCTCCTGTCCTTCGGGAGGGTTCAGGCAGCGTATGGAAAATGCTGTTCTGCCTTGCAGCGCCAGCTGCTCAAAGTTCACGGCATGCAGCAGGACATCTACAGTTAATCCAAGGAGCGGCCTGTTTTTTTTTAATCTAAAAGTCCTGAGCACTCCTCTTGCCATTGAATTAAAAAATAAACTGAGATATTTCAAGTAGCCATAATGGTAATACTTTGAAAATGAATGTTTTTAATATTTTATTACTTTTCAAGGAGAACTTTAATCTGTAACTCCACATGAGAGATCCATGGCACCAATATGCTCTTGCTAGCACAAGCGAGAAGGAGCTAGGGAGGCAGTACTAAGGCAAAATGTAAGGAATTCATGTAAGGAAACAAGAGTAATATAAGGAAACAGCCATGCTGCAGCTACCCAGATTATTTCTTTTTGCTGTCACAGATTAAATATGCAGTGTATTTGCAAACGGGCTTCCAAAATATAGTTATACCTTAATAAAGCAAACTATACCCACAACTGTTAAAAGATCTAAGTAAAGAGGAGCAGAGCATGGGCTCTGACACAGGTCTACAGCGCTCACAGTGTCTTGTTCTTCACTCATTTCCCTCATGGAGCCTTGGAACCTGTGGAGAAGCATTTCCCAGGCAATGCCCAGGTCTGTGCTGGGAAGAACATGTACCGGGGACCATCCCAATAGGCACTTTGGATGTGGACACCCTCATTTGTGTGGGAGAGAGTTTAGCCCTGAGGAGGCGAGGCAGGCTGCCCTGCTGGGTCTCAGCACCAGAGCTTTGTCCTTGGCCCATTCTCCATGCAAGTGTAGCCAGCAGGACAAACACGAAAAGGGCTTGAAGCATGACCAGAGCTTGTTAAGTCAATGGACAGGGAAAACTGTAAGTGACGTGCCATTGGGAAATGAAAGCAAAATCCAGGAGCCCTCAAACCAAGATGCTGGACCTTAAATTGAAATATAAGCTTAAGCAAATGACCTTTTTTTAATGGGGCTTAAAGTGATACACAAACTTTGAAGGCTTGGTAACAGCGAAGCTCATGATATCCAGATGCAAAGTTTGCTGTTCGGCTTCTCTGCTAGGTTTAGTCCTGGTAATTTTGACAGAAAGACAAGGAATTTAGACAAGGAAACCCAGCTGCCCTAACAAGTTGGGACTATTCCTCTCATGCTGTGGTACAGACCTCGTTGCACACAGAGCTGAGCCTGCAGCCTTACACCTGAATCAGCTTGTACTGCTTTTTTGACTGCAGGCCAGGTCTTCCAGGGACATAACTTGGCTCCGAATAAGCTGTTGCATGGGTCAGAAATTGGCTGTTGCAGATCTGGAGCTTTTGGCCCATCTCTGAAAGAGCAAGTAAATGACATCACTTTCATGACTTTAAATAAGAAAACTAATCCTAGAAGTAATTCTTGATCACCTGTCCAGTTCTAAATGGGATATGATCCAATTTCATACCTCAGTTATGCAGCTTAGCAGCTTCCCTAGCGATTTTGTGTTTTTCAATAAATCCTGTAAATTAATCCCTTTTACCCTGAAAATCAGTGTGTTAACAGCCAGAATCTTGCTGCAGCTATTCATGTATTAACCCAGAGTTACATTAGTCACTTTTATTTCCCCAATTCCCTTTTCTCTCCGATACTGAGTCATGATTAAGGGGTGCATGTGCATGTCTGTGTACCTCGTTCTCTTTTTTAATAAACTTGGTGCTAGAGGTCACATTTATAGGCTCAGTTTATATGGTAATCTTTAAAAACAACCAGTCTAAGCACTGGAAAACATGTAGCAAGGGTTAATCTTGTATTAGCAGAGAAATAGGTTTGGTTTATTAATAGGTCTTATTTAAGTCTTGTTTCCATGCTTTTATGACTACATTAGGTTTTTCACCTCACATGGGCACGTGTTAGAGAAGTAATGGAGCAAGAGAAGAGACAAGCCCTTTTTCAGTTCACAGAACCCCAATTCTTTATTAATCACAGCTTGCTCACAATGACATACAGGAAAATAGCACTAATGAAGAGTAGAATATGCAGGCAGCAACCTCCAGGGGGGGTAGGGACAACTTCAAAACTGCAGCTATTTTGGGGATGCTGTGTTAGGTTTGGTGATACTGTACTTGGCACAAGCACCCTGTCTAGTCATTCCTCCTGCTTCAGCCCTCTTAGTCCTAGGTGTCTGTCACTAGGTAGGGTCGACTAACACTGAAGAGTAAAGGTCATCATGAATGGAAGTCAGCAGTGTCAAAAAAAAAAAAAAGTAACAACTGGCTCACGGGTTGCAAGTGACGTATTTGGTAGCCTCTTGTACTGTTACACATGTAATGGGGTAGCATCAGATAAGTATCATAGATCATGGCACCTACAGATAAAGCCACTTGATGTTTTTAGTTGCTCCATCAATAAATTTTCAAGTGGTGAATTAAGCTCACTTTACAATTAGCATTTGTATGGCTGTTTGGCATCATCCAGAATTTGTCATAGCTTGATGGTTACAACGTGCCTCTCAAATTTGCCTCAAACTGATCCCACTTGCTTTCATTCTGTTGCACAGCTGTATCTGTTGCCTCTCAGCTCAAAAAGGAGAAGCAACAAGGACTGTACGTGGTGATTTAACCCCCATTACACAGCACACTACAGAGTCCTGTAGCGTAAGTTGCGTTTGAAGAAACTACATTTTAAGAGCCTTTTGTCTTGGACAGCTGAACGTGAAGTCACGATACCTGTGATCTAGTCACTGTTTCAACAAAGCTTATTGATGGCAAAGCGGTCTAGGTTATTAGGCAATGACTGGTCTCTAGCACCATAGAACTACTACTGACCTCGTGGTAGGGTGAAATGTAAGTCGCAGGGAATGGAATTAGACGAGAGGTGCTTCAAATGAACAGACCCAGCAAATTCAACCGAGTGGAAATAGACAACATCAGAAGCCTGTTACAGGACATGTAAGATTATGAAATAACTTGCATAATGCAATACTTGTATTTTTTAACAAAAATGTAAGTATTTACAAAATAAGATCCAAGTTTTTTAAACATCAAGCAAATCATTCTGCAAAGAGACTGCACTGTTTTTGTTTTTATTTTTGTTTCTTTTTTGAAGTTTTTTATTGAGTTCTTAATTTTTTTTTTAAACCATGTCATACATTTCCCATACTGATATCGCATGATCCATAATAATATAGGCAGGGGGAGTTTACTAATGGTGGGGATGGGTCACATCCACCATTGCTGTTTTCAGCCAGACAGTTCCACCTGGAGCTCCTTGTTTCTACGGACCTCTGCAGCATGCCTCTCCTGGAAAACATCAAGAAGGGAAAAATCAAACCTCTTTCTCATTCTGCCTGCCTAGGGAGCCTCCTGATGACAACCCATTTAGGTTGTGCACTTGATTCTTGTGTAAAACTTGTTTCACAGCACAACCATCTTTAAAGCATGCAACTCAGGAGATGTGTCATCCACCAGAGCAGCCTGAGGCATGTTCAATGCTTACATTCTACCTACAAATTATTGCCATCTTTGCTCAGAAGCTGCCTTTGAATTTCATGCACATATGCCATCATATTACTGTGGAAATAGGACTTAACAGTCTGTCAACATTAACCTATGACAGAGAGATGCTTCAGCTGTCCTTCCCATTTCCTTTTGGACCTCAGGGATGGCTAATTGGCTCTTCCCTTTGTTTTCATAAGCTTTGGTATATGTGCCTGCAAACTAACCTAAAGCAAAAATGCCAAGTAATGTGAGTACAGTTCTTAAGCTGAAGAATTATTCCATTTGCGTAGTCACTTGTAACATCATCCTTTGGTTTCTGTTGTTTCTTTCCTGCTCTCTGAGACTTTTGTCTCCATCAAAGAACTAGAGGTGCTTATGAGGAAGACCTTACTGAAAACCACTGAGAACTATTTTCTTCCTGTCAGTTAATTTACTAACAGAAAGCTCATCATTGAGAGAAACAACTGATCACTCATGCAGAACTAATTTATTTTTTTCTTAACACTTTAAAATCTTTAACTCTTTTAATGCATAGGAACAATTTTTTTCCACATATTTTTTCATCTTTCTCCTCTGAGAAACCGAGAACTACAGACATTGGACAACTGTTTGATTTGATCAGTGACTTTTCTTAAAGGGTGAAATCTAAACACAAGTGACCTTTCATTTGTTCACAGCACTTCTTAAAAGCTAGAAAATCAACCTTTCTCTGGAGACAGTCCAGTCTCCAGGACTGAAGGACCATGAAGACTAAGGAACTGGGCCATGTCTCAGTCTCTCTTACAAGGAAGGCTGACAGAGCTCAGACTGTTCAGCCTGGAGAAGAGAAGGCTTGGGGGGGATCTCATCGTGTGTATGAATTTCTGAAGAGAGGGTACAAAAAGCCAGGTTCTTTCAGTGGTGCCCAGTGACAGGACCAGAGGCAGTGGGCACACACTGAAACACAGGAGGTTCCCTCCGAACATCAGGACACACTTTTTCACTGTGAGACTGACTGAGCACCAGCACAGGTTGCCCAGAGGAGTTGTGGAGTCTCCATCCTTGGAGATACTCAAAAGCCACCTGGGCATGGTCCTGGGCAGCCAGCTATGGGTGCCCCTGCTTGAGCAGGGGGTGGGACCAGATGACCTCTAGAGGTCCCTTCCCACCTCAGCCATGCTGTGATTGTGTCATTACAGAAGTTTAGTCTTTTTCAAAAGTGACTGGTGGTTTAGATACACAGCAGGGGCTCTGACTTAAAAACTGCTCAAGGATATCAACTGAGATAAGTGCTGCCCACAACATCTCTTCAAAATATTGATTAGATTTTTCTCTCTAGTCTAAGGTGAGGAGTGACGGTGTGGTTACCTTTTCTTGGAGACGTTCAATAAGAGCAGCTAAATTAGCTTCACGGTTTTCTTTGATCTGTTCCATTTTCAGTATCAGCTTTTCCTCTGCCATTTTGCTGAAGTTATTGTTCTCCTCCAAAGCCTTTTGAAGCACTTCTCGCTCATGTTCTCTCTTCTCTGCCAGATGTTTCAGCACCTGGGCCTCCTGGGACTGGAAACAGAGACACAGAATCATAGAATCACAGAATGATTTGGGTTGGAAGGGACCTTTAAAAGTCATCTAGTCCAACTCCCCTGCAGTGAGCAGGGACATCTTCAACTGGATCACATGTGGCTGAAATGAAATACTTATGTTGAGTAAAAATAAAAAAAACTGTAGGGTAACAGTTCACAGAGTTTGGAAACTGCGTAAAGTTTGATGCTTTGTTGTTACACGCATTGTTTGGAAAGATCACTTCTGTGTAGAAACTGGATTAGTTTCAAGACAGGGGCTTAGAGGCACTGAGTAAATGTGGGATACTTGCCCTAGGCAGCGTCAGAGAAGTGTCCAAAGCACTTTTGTTAACAAGAAATGCTGCCATGTGTAACTGTCCTCGGTTGTCTGGGTTACCGCAGTGGTTGCTCAACCTCTGACAGCAGCAGTCTTTTAGCTATGAGCATCTTATTTGTAGACATATGGGATTAGGGGCTGAAGGCACGTACAGTGTTAAAAAGGAGGTCGCTGACAGAGGAAAAGTGCATTTTTCACCTACGTTGGGCTGTCTGTTAATGTGCTTGAATAGTTAATAGCAGACTTTGAAGTTTACTGTTGTGAAAAACAAACAGAATCAAATCAATGTTTTTTCCCCCACACTATTTATATTTAGCTTAATCTCACTGATTAGGAAAGGAGAAAGGGATTTTATTCTATAGAAAATAACAAAAAAGCTATTTTAAGTTAAAAATTCAAATTTTGCAAGGCAGATGAAAACTGCAGGTAGGAATTAAGCGGATGAAGCCTATGCGCAACACTCTGTTATTCTTCTTTGTAAACTCACTGTTCAGAAGCATAAGCTTTGTTATTTATTTTACATCAAATTACTAACATGAAACCACTAATCCCAGGAGAGAAGCCAAAGAACTTGCAGCACTGGGCTCATCCTCCAGGCAAGTCTAGTCAAAAAGACAGTATGTTTCTGAGGGGTTATTTGGAAATTATAAACAACATTGTATGCTCTTGGATAAAATAAATTAGAGGGAGCACAAGAAGCAAACAGAAAACAGGGAATGGAATATGGCTCCAGAAGCTAAACATGAATTTTAGTACAGATCACAATGCACTGTTGCCATTTTTATCTGTAAAAATGAATTAGTTTAAGGCCTAAGTTAAGGGCTTTAACCAATAATTAGAATTACTGGTAATGAATCTTATTAAATTCTATTGTGTGGCTTTAAATGGAGTGAAAAAGGATGCAATTCTTTCAAATGAGTGAGATCCAACTAGGAAGAGAAAACGAGTATTTTAATGAAGGTAAGATACACATAAAGCCAAATGCACTGATGAGGGAAATTAAGCAGATTCTAGAAAAGGCTGCAAAAGCCAAGCAGAACATCTTCCAAGCAAGACACTGGAGTAAAACATATCTGTGCTTGCAAAGCTGTAATGGCTTGCTTCAGATCAGAGGAAAAACCTACTTTCATCATCTTGGCCACTTAATGTATCTGCTTTCACCAGGCCTGGTTGCAGTTAAGGGCTCATTTCTCAAACTCTGATCGTGGAGCACTCGCTGTTGGGAAGAGTCTACTGAAATGGCTGGTACCTTACCAAGGCACTTCCTTGCTCTTACCTCCATTATAGCATATGTTGAACAGAGAGTAATAGAACAAGCATTTTTCAGATCTCTGACTCAGAGAAAATAACTGTTGTGCAGGCCAAAAGTTGTTGCAAATGGGAACAAAAAGTCCCCAGACAGGCGCAGCCAAGGGCAGAGGCAGTTTTGTTGATGGACAATGGAAGGAGGATAAGCCAAAGGAAAAAAGAGCTGGGCAAAGAAGAAATTGTGTAGACTAATTAAAAAAAATCATCAAAGCCCCATAAGTTTAACAAACACATCAATAATTTTAATAATTAGATAACAAAAAAGGGTTATTTTGAAGCAAAACATTTTACTTCAGATACTCGGCATTTAACATTTCTTTAACTGCAGGCTACTTGAAAATGTAAAAAAGTTATTCTGAAAGATTTGGTACAATGTAAAACTGAAATGATTGAACATCTTCATCTTGATTTACCATTTTTGGGCCAACTTGAGTGGCTCAATTTGACCAGTGCTTGTGAAGTTATTCTGTATTTTTTGTTTAATTTACTGTTCAATGGCAACCTTTCATCTAATTTTGGCAAAGTTATTGTAATTAAATTTTGGTTGCTGATACAAATTTTGTGAACCCTTTGCTTGAGTGATCTAAAAGTAACTTTGATAATCTAAGAATCTATTTCCCTTCCTGTTGGGAGTTTGAATAGAAAAGATACTGTGATACTAATCAAAATGTCCTTTCCCATGAAATGTTTAAGAAGTGACTTGTTAATTTGGAGGGCTGACATTTCATGGTGTTTAAATATGTATATATAACGTGTTATACAATCAAGCATTTTCAGATTTGGAAAACAGACATTTACAAGGACATATCCAGAGTTCACGAAGATGCCATAATAAAATGTCAGATTTGGACTGTTCCTATAAGCAGTATTTTTTAAAAGAGCACTGGCTTTCAATGGGAGGTAGCAAAATGCCTGTGAGACTTTGGGGCACTTGCCCATTTTCAGGATTTGTTTTCTTCCATTCAAACCCTTTGGCTTCTGGAACTAGTTGCTATTATCATAAATTTAGGAGAATAGTGAAAAAATAGAGTTCCACATCAAAGTACACACAGTTCTGAAGGCTATGCTGGCAGACAACACATTCAAAAGTAATTTGTCAGTAATAAATGATAATGAAGAAAATCCTTATGCTCTAATTAAGTATTTACTGGATGCAAATTGCGTTGGCACCAGTAAGAGTCTGAATGAAAGCTAAACCACACCTCAGGAAGTGACTGTGCATCCTAATGTGATTTTCCTTTATGATATGCCTAAAATGCCGTTCCTTTTCCTCACTCAAAATGTTCAAAGTACCCAGGATAAAGGGACAATCATCTCCTCCACAAAACACCCATGAGGTAGACTCTCATTTAGACTGACATCCCTCTTATAATGCCGTTGTACCCCAGCTGTCAGTCTGCCTGTTTCCCTGATGTTCAAACCATTTTTTAAATCCCCTTAAGACAATTCTGGAAAGCAGTTGGTATGTTTTTGTACTGGATTGTCAAATGATTTTCTGCTTCCAACACATTTGGCAAAAGAAATTGGCCACCCTGTCTGTTCAAAGTCTACTCCACATCCAGAAATGGCGAAATGAATGACCCCAGATACCTAGCGGGGCTGGGATTAATAGACTCCCTTTGTTGTTTGTGTTGGCTTTTAACTGCTGCATTTGGACTCTCACAGTCTTGATACAGAATTCCAGCATATGCAGGAAGTTTTTAGTCCAAGTTTATTTTCAACATTGTATTGTCTGAAGTGCCGGAAAGGATATTTTCAAATCCTTGATAGTCTATGTTCTAACACACTTGTAAATGGCTTACAGTATGAGGTTCTTGTACAGCCATTGTGAGAAAATGAGTAAAAATGTCTGGAAATGGGATGAAAGACAAAGAAGACTAAATAGGAGAGAAAAGTATGAAATGGTGGAGAAAGGAAAAAGCAATACTCAAGGGGAAATATCCAGAAGACTTCTTAAATAACAAGGCATAACCAATGCAGCTACAGCTGCGGCATCTAATGCTAGATGTGGAGGAATAAAAATGTTGCAAAACATTCCTGGTACAGATAACCTCTGCTCCTAGTACTGTTCATGTCATATTTCTAAAGGATCATGTGCAGCCCCAGTTTTCACAGAGGAGTGCTTCAAAAAGAAATCCACATCTCATACTCAGCTGGTCAGAGATAGATGCAAACTAAACACACTTGATGATCAACATTATTTATGGAAACTGTCTTTGGAGATACATATATTTTTTAATTATTACCCATGGGAAGAAAAGTCTACTTATCCGAGTACAGGTGCTTTATTTTCTTACATTTATCCGTTTTTCTTTGTCATGTACATCCAAATATTGAAGTCATTTATGCAGAAATTAAATTAAAGGATTACTTTTAAGTAAGAAATGGGCTCAGACAACTGTTTTTAAACTATAACTTTCAGCTTGAATGTTTCACCTTAGTCCCTAGGATGTAAAAGGCACACTACCAGTTATGAGAGCTCCACTTTCATAACACATTTATTCACTGACTGTATTTTTTAAAATTAAGTTGTTCAGCAGAACCTGCATTAATGTTGCTATTCTTCAGTGTATTCGAGAGGTACTATTAAGGAACATAATGTGAAGACAGAATTAAAATCTCCTACTGCAATCTGAATGACAAGATGAAGTATTAATCAGAAAGAAATGGTGACTTCAAGTAGTGATGTTTTGAGGGGAAGGAATTGAGATTGGGATTTTTCCACTCAAGTTAGACCTCGCTCATGGCACTAGCTTCTTTAAATCTCTGTGTGGTTACATCGTATTCCTCACTAGGAATACTATTATTTGTATTACATTAGCACCTGTTCAGGTTGTTGTGATGCAGTGTGCAAATACACAGGGAGAGGCAGTTCCTCTCCCAAAGCAGTAACAGTCTAAAGAGACACAAAGAAGAGGGGGATGCTCCTGCTCCATGGGGCCACAGAGCAGAGAAGTGAAATGGCCATACATCAGGAGAGCTAGAGACATCTGAGCTGTAACTGCAGGTGAAGTCTTGCTTCTACTCAAACCAGATGGTGCAAAATTTTGCTTGAATTTGGATGAGAATCTTTTTTTTTTTTTTTTTTTTGGTCCTGTCTGCCAGTGGAGCTTTGGGTCAGGGCTACTAAGAACACAGAGAAGAGTAAAAATAAATATATAAATAAATTGTTGTTGTCAGGGTTGTGACCCATGGGGGTGAACAAGGTACACTGGAGGGATGGAAGAGGTACCACCTGAGTCCTCTGCCTGATGCTCCCCTACCTCCTTATGAGGCATTTCTTGATCTGCTGTAGTTTGAGGCCTGACATTTTAAAGTTAATAAAGACCAGCGTCAGTTTGTCTTATGATTGTTGATTAGCAGCAAAGCCCACGGCAGACTGCAGAGAGAAGTTACGCCAGCACTGGGATGTATGCTGTCTCTGTTCATGACTCCATGCGCTCCAAGGCAGACCTTTGTGCCCAACACCAAACCCTCCAAACCCTCTCCTAGCTGGTAAGCAAACATCCTCCTGTGGGTACATATCCCATAGGCTCATGCTTTTTGGACGAGGAGCTGCGGAGTTGCTTGTGATTTTGGATATCTATCTTTTGTAAACATCAGGGGTGAGGCACCATGTACGGAAAAGCTATGGTGTAAATCAAAATGGTGCAGAAACACCCAGTTCCAGTGCTGATTCCACACGTATTGCTGGGACCTTTAATGGAAAAATATTTCATGCTGTATTCCCTCTCCGCACAAGCACAGCTGAGGGCCAGCAGTAGATGGGCAGGACAGGAGGCAGTGCCTGCCCTCCCTCCCAGCCTGCTCACTTACAAGTTATAGGAAACCAAGGAGGGGAACAGGAATGGGTATGAAGAACAAAGAAAGCTCCACTTTTGCCAGGGAAGGTGCCGATCCCTTCTCTGCCTCTCCTCTTGCCTGGAGCAGCAGTTTTGTAGATCCCACACAAGTTCTAGGAGGTAGCTGCCTTCCCCGCTTAGGTGAAGTCTTTTCCCCCAAGAGTTCTGAGCAGTAAAGCATGGGTGGCTTTTTCAATGCCAAAGGAGAAAAGAATTGCCTCTGGGCAGGCTGTGGGGCTGGCTCAAAGGGGCAGCATGTTGGGTGCTGAAGCCCAACATAGACCGCAGTCATGATGCTGGCAGAGATGCCCCGGGCTGCTGGCCTGCTGCATTGAGCACAGCAAGCCTTGGCCAAGCTAGGCTGTATGTGGGGCTTATCTTACAGCATTTCATAGCAATGGTATTAAAAACTCATGTAGCTATAAGTCTGTATCAAACAGCATCCCCATACAAAGCCATTAAGAGGATTTAATTACCTATGATTTCTCTCCTATAACCCAAAGTGTTTCATTTTTATGCTAGTAAATTGAACATGGGCAATAAAGATTCAACATATGGCTGTTGAAGTCTGTACATCAAGTGCAATAATAGCTGAACATTCAAGGACAATGGATAAAAATTGATAGAAGTTAAAGGTTCTGTAAGAAATAAACTTCTGCTGCTTACAATGTCACTGTGCTCTAAATTCTTAAGTGAGAAGGATGAAAAGATCTTCCTGATTATTCACCAAGATGGGAAAATATAGCACACATGCCAAAAAAATAATGGGATAATAATGACATGATGTAAAGAGGATTCTATAAATGGAAAGGACAAATCTGTAACCTGCCCAAATGGGTCTCGCTGTGTGGTGCAAAAGGAAAAAATGCCTCAGGTGAAACTCTCAGTTTGGTGTGAGAGTATGAGGTCACAGTGACTGTCAAATGAGGGAGAGCAAAAGAGGTAGAAAAGGAAAGAGCCCTGTAAAAGCTTGTAAGGGAATAAATGAGAATGATAAACAAGGAACACCATAAGCAGGAGACTGCTGAATTGCATGCATTGCTGTAGATGTTCTCATGAGCTTGAAAATTTATTAATCAACACTGCCTAATTAACAGAGCAGAACCTAATTCCTAAACAGTGTGAAATCAATTAGAATTTCTTCTGAAAAGGCAATTCTCATCCATTAGTTATACTTGATTTTAATTAGAACTGTGCTGGAAGGACATGATCTTAGAATGGTCATGCCTGACAGCTGTTGTACATAGACTGAAAAGTATGATAACAAACGCCATGCTGGATGTCAGAAAATCCATCTGGTTTGT
>NW_010317313.1:0-28274 GCF_000700745.2 Antrostomus carolinensis | reverse complement strand
TTCAGCAAACCTGCCTGGTTGCTATTATCTTTTTGAAATAAATAATATTTTAATAATCTCTAAGTAGTCTGTGATAACAAATACAGTTTGATTAAACACTACATAAAAAGGTGATTCCCTCTCTCTGTTTTGAAATTGCTGTCTGATGATTTCATTGAGTGCTTCTTCCCTTTTGGATTATGTGCAACAGAATATAATTGTTCCTATTCATCTTCTCATTAGGATTCATGACTTTGTAGACTTCTATCTTGTCTTCTATCTGTTGTCTCTTTCCAAGCTGAAAAGTGGACTATTTAATTTATCTTAAATGGAAGATGTTCTGCTCCTCTGATTGCTTTTTTTATCCTTCTCTGCAATATACTCTTTTTCAGGCCTAAAATGAAGGCAGTAGTTGAGACATGGGAGCACCAGGGACTTTAACAGTGAGCTAATGAAGTCTTTTGCTCTGTTCTTTGTTCCTTTCCCAGCAATTTCTGCTGCAATGCTAATGTGGAGGATCTTATCTATTAAAATAACTCAGTTATATGTTCATTCAAAATGTATGTAGTGCCAAGGGGAAGAAATGGCAGGTGTCTGTATTGCTATCACTGATGAACAGTTTATTGCATAATGAGTTTTTCTTTAAGAAGAAATGAACAGTAATGAAATCAATGAAATTAAATCTCTGGGTCATCCAATTTATATTCTCCACTAAGTATATGCATAATATCAGGCTTCTTAATTGCTGCCATTTCATTCTGTGTCCATATCTGTACTTGCATATTTGTACTTGGTACAGAGGTACTTCACAGACTGAGTCTTTGAGGTGTACCAGCATTTGGGTGTGTGAAACCTCATACTTCCGGGAAGCTGCTAGTGCAGATGAATATTCCTTTCACATGCAGTCATGTCCTTCTGCTGAAATGAATACTCTGGCAAAATATTTATTTGAAAGAAGCAATAGTGCTAATGTGCGTGCATTAGAAGCCCAGTCTTGTGTTAGCAAGGCAGAAGAAATGGCAAATGTGGCAACACTTCAGTGTTCACCTAAATGAACTGTTCAAATTAGTGAGGTCCAGAACAGTCAGATTTCACTGCAAATCAAAACAGAGGGCTAGGTTCTAAGGGCCTGTCAGTAATCCAGATCAACTGACTTCAATGGACCCACATCTCACCGTACTCCAGTGTAACCGCTCCACTGGGTTTCTTGGAAGTGACCCTGATCTGGTCTGACAGGAGTGAAAGGAGAATGGAGCTGCTTTTGTTGGAGCTGCTCCATGTGCTGTCTGTGGCACATCTACTGTCCCTGGACTTCTGTACACATTTTTGTCCATACCTGGAAACAATACTGTAAATGTCATTTTAGTAACAAATCCCATTGTTTAAGAGATAAATTAAAGGCTTAGAGACATCTGAGCTTGTTTCATTTTCATATACTTTCTACCAGGGACCCCAGGAGCAGGTGGAAGGAATTTCTAACTCAAATTTAACTGGTGCAGGCACGTTTGCCACAAAATAACCCTGATCACCTGGCTGAAGGACACAGAAAGTCCTTCTTTGGCTCCTGAGGCTTCTCTGACTTCTGTGGCTCTCCTTTCATGCCACAGCAAAAGGAAACATGTACTAACCAGGAAAATATATTACCACATCTTGAGTTTTCTGTGGCCACTGCAGCCAGCCATGACTTTTCTGAAATGGTGCAACACAGCATAAACACTGGGCCCATACAGAACACTGCCAATTTTCAGACTGACAATTTGGGATGGCAGTGATGAATGTCTCATTGGCTTTGCCTGTCATCTTCCAGCTTATCTGATCTGGAATTCGGCCTTTTATCTTCTGAAAAAAAAAAAAAAAGTAACCTGAGCTATCTCTGACTAGAATAAAGACCTCTTCAACACATCAGTCATGATGAAAGCCAAATAAACAGTTAATGTGGACTTCCTGCTGCGTGCACCCTGCATTTGTGTTAACCTTTGTGAAGAAGGTGTAGCAACCCTTCCAAACTCTATGTGATAAACTTAGAAAGTGGGTAAGGTCATAAAGAAAGGAAGACTCAGTCTGTACAGAACCCTACAAGGCCAACTACTAGCATTACTGAGATGGTCTGCCAGAAATGCCTCTCTTAGTAGCTGTGCTATGCCAGCATCTTCATTCAAATGTGTGGTGAATGATCCAGAGCACTCTTTATTCAGGGCTGATGTGCCTCCATGCTGCATACATAAGACATTACAGCTGCCTCAGGCAGACCTTGTGACTAGTTTCCGTGGGCACTACAAGGAGTCAAGATCTGGTAGGCCAGACAGTAGCTGTTTGAATTGTGCATCCATCCCTTTATTAAGACACCAGAAGGATTCCGCTGGTTTCCAGATGCTCTGAATGAACCACTTACACTCACACTGCCAACATGTGTATTTGAACCTGCCTGGGCCTCCTTGTCCAAAGCCATCTGTCTTTTGTGACGCATACTTCCCAAGCATCAAAACCAGTGAGGTTTGTTTGCAAGCTGCTGAAAAGAAAATAAACTCATTTGTTTCTTTAAACATGTTCATAAATTTTGTCCATGCAGGCTGCTATGAGTCAGTGACGGCAATGGAAAACATACCAATGGACAGGAAACTTGGCTGTTATTCTGTACACTAAGTCAGGTCTGACTACTAGCATTTTTTTTTTAAGGAAAGATACCTTTCTCCTCTCCTCTGCAGCCTCCAGCTTTTTCTGGATCTCCTCAAGAGAGAGTTCTTTCTTCTTTGGAGAAGCTAAAGTTCGTGGTGCTTCTGAGACTGGAGATGGTGGCTTTAGGATCAGTTCAAAGGCCTGGCCCGAGGCACGTTTGTTGATTTGTTTCACTTCCATGTCTGCACAATAAAGTGAGAAATGGTAAGCCCTTCAATACCTCAGCAGGACTGAGGAGAGAAGCAGCACAGACGTTAGTGCAGGATCAGAAACACAGACAAAAGATTTAGCATCTTTGCCTTGGGCATTTTAAGTGCAATGGCAGATTATGGGCTAAAACCGTTCTCAGGAGAAGTACATTCTATTTTATCTGTAATAGCTTAATTATACCTTAATCTCATAAAGATAAAAATTTACAGTGGATTTGGAAGCTTATTGGGGTTCTGTGCCATTTCACAACCCCTGTGAGCAGTGCCCAAACCGATTTAATTTTTTAAGCATGCTTTCATCTTTTCTTGGTTTCCTTGGGAATTATGTCAGCTGTGAAGAGCTTTAATTCTCAAATGGGTAGTAGGAAAATTACAACTCAGTATGAGAGGGATAGTTTTATGAGTTTAGTTAGTTGCTATTAGGAACAATATCCAGCGTCATGGGTAATACACAATCTATAGAAGGTAACAGCCAAAACCAGCAAATAAATTGTTGTATCAGCAAACCATCCAGTGGCTAACATTATGGACTGGGATCGTGAAATGAATAATTTCACGTGCACTAGCACGTGATCTGGCCTGCAGATGATTTCCAGTGAAAGTCACTCACCATCATATTTATAGATGTTCATGTTGCGAGGTTCAGGGTAAAAACAGGAGCAGATCAGAGAAAGCATGGACAGCTCCTTCATCTTTTCCTTGTAAGCTGAAACGAGAGACCTTGTTAGCATGCTTCACTTCCCCAGATCCTCCTTAATGAATCACTAACTGAGGTGACTGGCTGTGGACCAGCAAATCTGCTCTATCACCCATGTGGCAGATTTCTCTAGAATATTCACTTTCAAATATTTATTCTGAACATTGAGCCTTTAACACATATGAAATGCTCAGTACTTGAGAGACTGCTTCTCATTTCCAACATGACCTCAGCCTTGGATTTCACACAGGCAGTCCTCCTTGGTTTACACAAAGTGACTCTGGCTACCAGGAAATGTATTTAGCACTGGAAGAGTGCCATGAGTCTACTCTCTGCTGGCAGGTGGAGAGAAATGAAGCTCTTACAAATTCTCTTGACGTATCCAAATGCAACTGAGAACAGCTCTGAAACACTGCCCATGTGTTGCCATGGGCAGATGCTAAAGACATTATGTTACAAACGAAAATGTCATCCTGATAATTAAAAATAAAACCAGAAATGAGGATACATTTATCAAATAATTTGAATAAGATCCTTAATATGTGTAACTATTTGAAACAAAGCTTTTCTTTCCTCACTTGCTTCCACACTCAGGTCTAGTGTGTATCAGCTGATGTAATAAATATTCTTGTAATTTGCCTTTACAGTCTTACCTTTACTGACTTTGTAATGCCTACATGCCCCAGTCATGGACTGAGGAGGACTTGATCTAGAAATGGTGATGACAATACCTAACCATTACACAATGTTCTGCGTTCACCTTTTCTAATTGCTATAATCCCAGCTGGTAACTACAGGCTTGGGGAAGAGTGGCTGGAAAGCTGCCCAGCAGAGAGCTGGTCGATGATGAGCTGAACATGAGCCAGCAGTGTGCCCAGGTGGCCAAGAAGGCCAACAGCATCCTGGCCTATATCAGAAATAGTGTGGCCAGCAGGAGTAGGGAAGTGATTGTGCCCCTGTACTTGGCACTGCTGAGGTTGCACCTCGAGTGCTGTGTTCAGTTTTGGGCCCCTCACTACAAGAAGGACATGGAGGTGCTGGAGTGTGTCCGAAGAACAGCAATGAATCTGGCAAAGGGTCTAGAGCACAAGTCTTATGAGGAGCAGCTGAAGGAACTGGGGTTGTTTAGTCTGGAGAAAAGGAGGCTGAGAGGAGACCTTATCACTCTCTACAACTACCTGAAAGGAGGTTGTAGCAAGGTGGGTCTCAGTCTCTTCTTCAAAGTAACAAGCAATAGGGTAAGAGGGAATGGCCTCAAGTTGTGCCAGGGAGGTTCATATTGGATATTAGGAGAAACTTCTTCACTGAGAGGGTTGTCAAGCATTGGAACAGGCTGCCCAGGGAAGTAGTTGAGTCACCATCCCTGAAGGTATTTAAAGGACATGCAGATGTGGTGGTTAGGGTCATGGTTTAACGGTGGACTTGGTGGTGTTAGGTTTACAGTTGGACTTGATGATCGTAAAGGTCTTCTCCAAACTGAATGATTCTATGATACATCAGTTCAGGAATGAATTTCTAACTGGCAGTGGATGATTAATTAATCTAATTAAGCTTTGTATGGGGGCCTCTAAGCATGGACACTAAGTAACACACCCAAATGAAGCTTTGCAGAAACCACTGGTGAAAGACAGCATCTCAGGTTAAGGGTGTACTGAAGTCTTTGCTTTCTGTGAGCTGAGGTTGTCAAGGAAGCTTGGACTTGACAAATTTTTTGGATTGAAACATAAATACCAATTTGCAAGGAATAACTCAAAAATCCTCTAAATAGACAAATCATGTCCAACTGATGTCTGCTAATAGTCAAACATCATGATATGTTCTTTTATGCCTCCATCCAATAAAGTATTTAACTGTATGCATAATTCTAGGTGTGGTTGTCCACAGTGTCCTTCAAGGAGGGCTTGCCCATCTGGCTGCCAACACCAAGCAGGGAGTTTGTGGAGTTGGCACACGAGATCTTGCATGCTGCCCGGAGGCCTGCTAAACATACAGAAAATGGACATTGCATTGTATGTTAAAGACGTGGCCTTTGATGACACAAACTGAAAGCTAAACATTCTTGTACAAGGTTTGGTGAATCACTGATGCAATGTATGCCTTGAAATACCTTTGTAGAAAGAGGCATGAGAAGCAGTGTCCTAGGAATCCTACCTTTTTGGAGCCTCTGTTATTGTTTTTTATCTTTGCTTGACATTGAATAGGTCTTGTTTTCTAACAGCATTTAAAACAATTAGAAAAAGGTGTTTGTTCTCTCAGCTTATTATCTGTAAAACATGGCTGGAGAAAGATAAGAACGTGCTCAGCTCTCTCTCCTTTCAGCACAATAGGTGCACTAAAAGCATGCTGGTGAAACGATTGTCCTATTTCATTCTGGTCACCATCAGAATTAATAAGACTCTCCATGCTTTACAAGCATTAAATTTTCTTTTTTCATGGTATTGATTCAGCCTCCATTTGCCCTAGAAAGCCCTTCAACCATAGTTGGAACTTGACTTGAATACTCACAGCAAGTTCTGGAGGCTGTTGCAACCCTGGCAACCAAACAACATGTGGATGATTCAGGAGAGGATAGGAAAGGAGTCCTACTCTGCCCTGGGCTGCCACTGGGAGGGTATGCAATGCATGGTATTCCTGACGTGTTGACAAATACTGTTCTTCCTGTTGGAGAGAAGGGCTGAGGGCCTCAAAGGAACTGAAGACCCACACATCTCCTCAGGCATCCAACATCATCATTGTGACTTGTCCCCTTTGCCCAGGCAAAGAACAGGTTATTCAACAGCACTGAGCAGTAGGAGCCCTGCTTTGCCCAGCTGTCCTTTCCTTAAACTGCCATACATTAAAAAAAAGCAATATTGTTAGCCCAGTGACATCTACATAGGCACCTGTAGTTAGTGCTCTGATTAAAGTGGCTGGCCACTGTCACACAGGTTGAACAGAGAGATAACTGTGCTTTCCTAAATCCTGAGGAGTTACAGTGTTTTAGCCTATTCTCTCTAAAGGAAACATTTTTCCATTGAAAAAGCAGCACACTCAGGCCACAAAGCCAACAGTTTATGCAATCTGCACAGGACCTCCTGTGTTAAATGGAATAGGTGCAAAAATTATCTGCCTCATAGTGCAGCCTTTAAAAACACTTGAAGACAAGCAGTGATTGCAACAAAGTTTATTTTCCAAATGTGTTTCAACTGGCTTGCTAATTATATAGCTCCTTGTGCAGTTCACGTAGGGTACATATCATTCCATTAACTGTGCAAGTTAAATGAAGGAAAGTAAATGATGGTAATCGTAATACTACAAAAGCTTTGATGGGGAAATTGCTGGGAAAGAACAATGTTGACAAAAGACAGCAACAGAATCTTTTCAGTTACATGCAGCAAGATTTAAATGTTTAAATGCATTAAATGCTTCAAAGTTGGGCAAGAGCAGAACACCGATTTTTGCTAAAATCAGAAGATATTTCAGTATTAGCAATTCTTAGAGTTTTGCTGTGAATATCCTAATATTTAAAGGTCTTCTTAAATTCTGAAGTTGTGTGATTATTTCAGAACCCCATCTATTTTTTTAAAGCTAAATTCATCATATTCAGAGTGCACTGGAAATATTATCTAATGCTTCTAAAAGCTTTGACAGCTTCAGAAAAGAAGAAACTCGGTCAAGTTTGAAACTCAAGATTGCATGATTTTTTTCTGAATGAGTCCCAAATGAACCTTAGTATCATTGTTTTAAGCTAATTTCACTATTTTCTCAAATTTCTGCCATTATTTTCTAACAGCTATGTCCAGAAACCACGAAGCCACTCCCTGCGTTGGGTGAACATTTTGTAGGATCTTCACTTGCTCGTCCAGGTAAGATCTCCTGCAGGCTTTCACGAGTGTCTGTGCTACATCTATATAAGTAAGCAGGGAAGCACAGCAGGACTGGATCTCTGGAGGGAAACAATTCTAAAGACTTCATGCCATGGAGTTTTTGGCAGTCTTTTCTTTAGACTAGTTTGGTCCCATGGTCTGAACAACCATTAGCGCTTGGAGCATAGTAGATACACTGTTAATGCACATCTTCCAGTTTCATTATTTATCAAGGAAACCACTTTGTGCACCCTGAGACTGCTCTGCAGTGTGAACCAAAGCATGGTCAGCTGGGGAGTTTTGATGATTCTCTTTCTCCTGATCTCACATAATATCCTTATTCAGATACATCCTATATTCCTCCACAAATGACAGAAAAATTAGTCCACTGCCAGTCCTGCAGCTCACTTGCCCACTGAGTGAAGCTAGTAAGGAAGAGTGCTTTGGCTGCCATTAGGAGTCAGCAACCACTTCTTGGTTACCAGGAGAAATAGGAAGATTAGGGAAAATGCTGGTAAAACCACCCTGTCTGTTCCCATCTGCTGTCCAATAGCTGTACGGAATTTTTTAGTTTACACTGTAAAATGAAAATCTTTCCTGACTGACAGACCATGGGTAATTTGTGTCCCATTTTGTTCCTTGGCAAAGCACAGCTAGGACAGATTGCTGTGTCACAGCAGAGACCGTTATTCATAAGCAAGACTATTTTTAACACATGAAAGCAGAGAGATAAGTGTAAATGTTACTTATAATTAACATCTGATGAAGGCAAATCTGTTGATTCCTTTTGCCTTACTGAATCAAGTCTGCATATAATAAAAATCTATGAAGTGTTACTGATTTTTGACACTTCAAGTCCTACTAGCCAACTAGTTCCTGAAGTTCTGCACACCTGGAAGGAAACAGAAACTGGTACGTTGCCTGTGGTCAAAATGTGCAACCCGTAACATGGCCCCGTGTTCCCTTGCCAGGCACCTGTGAGACAGTCAGCTTTCTGAGACTGAATTGAAATCCTGATTTGTTTTCTGCTTTGGAAGAGACTGCAGGAGTAAGAAGAAAGATTAGATGAAGCATGAAACACAAGGTATAGAAGACCTACCACAGCCATCCTTTACACTGATTTCTCATGGACGTTTTTGAAAAAGCAGTTTCTTACAAAAATTATGAAAATTTCACTTTGTTAATGCTCCCTTGGAAGTGCTAGAGTTTTTTATTTTGTCAAGACAAGAGTTTAAGTCATGAAAAGATGGGGCACAAGTGATAGAGATTCTACCTATCATATAATTATTGGCACTCACCTGAGATATATGAGTCTGGGATTCACTTTAATTAATGCTGGCCATCTAATATTTAAAACAGCTTGTTTGCAGCAGTCATTAAAACTTTCTCTCTAGTCAACGGAGAGATATGCACCACCAAAGGGTGATTGGTCCCATTCCAAGAAAGACATCTAAGATAAACAAATTAGGTTGTCTTAAGGCAAATGAATCTCCCTCCACTGTCAGAAAACCTAAGGAAGTTTATAGGCTTGTGGAGTTCCCAGTGATGAAGGGAATGAAAGCAAAAGCCCCTGCGGTGAATACATCTTATTCATCTCTCAGGCTCACCAATGAGTGACATCTCATTCTGGTGGTTCACACAGGTAGGGCTTATTTTGTGACTGTGTCTCTGATTGCAAACAGAATATTTGGTGTGAGTCCACCTCGCAACCTCAGGTACATGTGTACTCATCCAGTTTCCCCAACAAAAATTAGATTGCTTTAAATTGTGCTAACAGCTCATGGGCTCAAAGCAAAGGCACTCGAGATGAGCCGGACAGAACTGCCTCTTTAATGCCCTATACTGCTCACGTTTCACTGGTGGGAAAGGTGGCACAGGACCGTCACTCACGTGGGGACATTCTTTGGTGATTAAGTCTTTAAAATTGCACTCTTCATATACTACTATGCAGTTTAATATAGGGATGAGTATAGACTTTTAGTCATGTCCCCTACCCCTGAATTTTGTGATATTTCTGTATCTAGGCCATAGGGTAAGCAGGTACCATGAAAAGGAAACATGAAACAGAAAATAAGGAATATAAACTGTGAATTACTGAGTTTCCTCTGTCAACAGCAACTCTAGCCTTTCCCACCATATGTTCAGAAAATGAGAAAGAATGAATTTGGGCAGATCTAATCTGCTTTTGTGACAACTGAGAGTTTTGAAAAGTATTTTTAGGCATTAATTTCTATAATCTCATGAGTGATCTGAGGTCACTAAAACTATGTAGGTTTCAGCAGAAGTATTAGCAATTTTATTCTCTCCAACAAGGGATCCTTTTAATCAACAGCTTTCAAATGGCTTGAGATGGAATCAAGCACTAGTGTCATTTGTAAAAGCACCAGGTGGCAGTGAAATCAGGGAGCACTCTAGCATCAGTTCTTCAAAACACAAAAAAGATGCAAGCAACAGATCTGACCCTTCAGCTTCCTATCAAGACTGTGTCAAATTGTACTAATGAACCCCATCCTCAAGTGCAAGCCCATGCATACCACTTCTACAGCATAGTTTAGGTGACAGCACAGGATCTGGCTGGAGAACCCATCCCAAGGAATACACAAGCAGCTCTTTGCTTATGCAAAGACCACCCAATAACAATTTTCTTGCATCTACAGTGCATAGATGCAAACACATGCAAACATGCAGATTGCAGGGTGTCACAATTCTGACTGAAAATTGCCCCTAAATTTAAAGCTTTATCACTGATCATTACTTTGGATTTTTTGACTAAAATGAACTACTCCAGATACCATGTCTATGATTTTTACTCAGTGCCTGTGACTGGATAAAAATGTCTTTGTTCACTTTATTTTCTGATGCCAGAATGTTAAGATGTGAAGTTACTATTTTGTATTATTTCAATTTATGTAATTTTCACTGCTGAAGCAATGAGAAAATCCATTTACTGAGCCCTGGCTGTTATGGTCATCTGTGACATGAGTTAATGGGACCATGTGGTCAAGCTAATGGAACTGTGTTGTCAAAATGAGATTTTAGTGGAAGGATTTTTTTTAATTTGGGGGGAAAAAAAAAACCTTGTCATGCTTACTCAAAACAAACAGTGACACAGGTGCTTTGCCATAGTCACTGTTAGAGTCTTGGACTAGACTGCACTATCTGTTCACAGAAATGTAAATACATGGATTTCCTTCCAGTGTGGAAGGAACAGAGACATGTGCCTGTCCAGAGCCTGCCAGTGCACTCAGGGCCCCAACAGCCTCACAACATTGTATGCTGGTAGAAACATGGTAAGAACAGAAGTAACCCAGACCAGAAAGCTACAGGTAAGCTTCTCCTCTTTCTCCAGCTCTGAAGAAACTAGTCTGTAGCAGTGCCAGAGCCAGACACTACACTCTCTCTTGTGAGCCAGCCCTTTGGAAGGCCAGTGCATAAGGAAACTCTTGGTAGCTCAGTTCCAGCAGCTCTCCAGAACTGAGGGGAAGGCAACAGAGCCTGATGCTAACTCAGAGATGTGTGGCCATCCTGAAATCCATTTGAACTTCAGGGAACTTCAGCCAGGGTGAAAACAAAAATTTCAGACTGTTTTCCCAGGGGGAGAAGACCTTCTTAAGGTCTACCTTGCCTTTGGAATTTTTTCAAAGCATGCCCCCCCATATTTCCCTCCCTACCTCCACACTCCATCTCCCTTCCCCTAATTTACTTTCTTTCTCATGTAAGAAAGGAGGTGAGCTACTAAAACAGACACAATAGTGAGCAGTGAGGAATGAACTCAAAGGCTACAGTACTTCTGCTGGTACAGGAGTACCAGCAACTAAAAGGCTACAGTATTTTCCTGCTAATTAACTGAAAATAACCTTTTAATTTTTTGCAGTGAGATGTTCTACTGCTATTCTTCAGATGCTGTGGCAGAATGCTGACGTTTAAGATGCTGAACTTATTCCTACCTTCATAACAGGCTATCAGAGCCTCAGACAGTTCCTGATACACCACTATCACCTAAGTGCGAAAGTCACGTAAGCATCGATAGTTTGCAAGTCTTCAAGGCTGCCCCATCCAGTAACCATTCTATTATCTGCTCCCTCTTGTATTCTGTGGAAGTACAAAAGACTGTGGGAATTCAGCTATGGGATGATGCAAACTGAAGAGATTTTCCTGAATGTGAACTGGACAGAAAAAGGGAACAGTCAGTAGCAGCTGCATCAGGAGGAAATAACCCTCCTTACTTGCCTCATCTTACCTGCTTGAGAGCTGTTGTTGCTTTTGTTACATACCTGCACGTGGGGAAACCAGTCTCTTTTGACTAGTACTGTAGCGAGCTTGGCTCTGCCAAGTCTTACAGAAAAATCCTCAATTTTATTTTTAGTTTAGGACTACACATAGAGTAGTAGTAATGATTCTCCACATTATCATTCTGGGTCTGATCCTATCATTAATGTTCCTGTTCTCAAGAAAAATCCTTATCCCCTGAGCTATCACTCAGAGCCTTATATGAATGATTTAAAGATCAAAACCTTAAGCCCTGGAATTTCTGAATGGGTGGATTTGCTTTCCATGATTTAATGCTCACTGTGTGTAATATATTTCCTTTGCATCGTATGCCTGAAGGGTTGTGACATACCCTTTCACCAGCTCACAAAGCCGTTAAACTCTCTTACTTCTGAGACAGGTTACATATAAAATGGCTTAAAAAGCCAGATATTTCAGTCCAAATTTTCCACTAACACGACTCTGAAGATCTCCCTTGGTAAGCACCACTGAACCAGGACCTCAGTCTCCACACAGGCTAGAAGGAATGCTAATGTTCATGCAGTCTCCACACAGGCTAGAAGGAATGCTAATGTTCAGGAATGCTAATGTTCATGCATGAAGGGCCGAGAAGCAGAAGGCTTCTCAGAGACTCTCCTCAACACACCCATCACAACCCTACTGTACACTGGTTATCTTGTCTCAACATTCCTGACATTGGGGCGGTCACCTCTACTAGCCTGCTTTAACAGCAGCCTAGTGGAGTTTGCTTCAGGACTTCCCTGTAGTAGGACAACCCCCAGATTAATGACTTCCCTCAGAAGTGACTGTGTAGTGCTTACGAGGCCCCCAAGCCATGCTGTTTCCTGGATGCAAAGCTATGGTGCTTGGCTTGGTCTGTGCTGGTGGCTGAAGCACCAGGGAAGGATGTTCAAAGGAAGTGATACTTCTTCAGTGTGGAGCACCCAGCAGTCAGGGACTAGGCTATCGGAGATGGCTGCTTTCCCCCAGCACCCTGTTAAAGTCACATCATTGTTGTGTTGTGGGAGCACATGGAGGTCCAGCTGATATCTGCACTACTTTCTGTAGAAACCTATCTGATGTGAGCACTGTGTGTCAAAGAGCTTACGGCGTGAGAAAGACAAGCAAGGGATGCAGGGTGGGGTGAAAAAAAACTGCTCAAGTCATAGACCCGCTCTGTAGGAAGGCTTCGTGGAGAATACAGGTCTCCTGGTTTCTGGATGAGCGACACCTCCATTGGTACAGGCTGTTTCTTTGAGAATTCTGCAGACAACATGGGTGCTGGCTTGTGAAACAGCCCCTGGAGTGAGGATGCAAATCATGTATAAAGAAATAGAATGGCAATGGTTTAGAGACGCAGCCTGCTAGGACCAAACAGCATCTTCCCAAGGTATGAATCATGCTGCGGGTTCTGTTTTAGCACTGTGAGACTGGGTTACTAGAGCAGGGTGTGACAGAGCTGGCTGCCAGCATTTATTTTATTTTTCTGAATCTTGCCCCCAGCCATGAGTGTTTGAATGGTGGCATTTACTCAATTTTTCCTAACGATCTCTTCAGAGGCTTCCACTGACTTAATTTTGCATCATCCTGATCCCTTTATGGCCCTTGACAAACTCTTCCTGGTCTTGCATCACTCGGCCATGCATCACCCACTGACACTGGGTATCATTTTATTTTGTGGTGGCTGTGTAATGCCTAGAGAGTAATGACATAATCCTGGCATACTGTCCATCTTCACAACTGAAGTAAGAGTTCTGCTACTCTTTCTCTTCATCTGGACACAGTAGATCCTTTTTGGAATTGTCCTGATATTATCTCAGTTATGTTATGAAATCCTCCTCATCATCTTTGGACTGAGATTACTGTCAAATTGTTTTAAGAGCCATATTAAGAGCAAGTTTTAAGAATTACCCACATCTTCTGAAAACAAGCCACTGATACAGCATCAATCAAAGGAATGGTCCAAAATGCTTCAGCAAAACAGGCAATTAAGAAAGAACTGTTAAAGAATCCAGCTTTTTCTGTTTTCATCATTCGGGGACTCTACTCTGTTGGGGAGTCAAGGGAACAGAGCTACATTGCCAGCAGTTCCTATTAACAGCGAGTCTGGTCCTTGCCATTCTTCTGGGATCAGATGTACATGTGGTTTTAATAGAACTGTAAGTCAGATATAAAAAGTTACTTTTTTTTATAACTCACATAGGGGTTGTAACTATGACTCTCATTAATACACATCCTGTGCCATTCCAAAGTGCAGGTATCTTTGATGTCTTCCAATATTTTAAAAATTGTGCTTTGAACTGATGAAAGACAAAAAATAAGTTAGTCATAACTTAAGGCTCATAAAACAATAGCAAATTCAATTGCAAGGTGAGTTTTTTTTTGCTTTAGGCAAAGAAAATACTGAGGAAAAACAGCTAAATAGAAATTCGTGTTTATATTATATGGGATAAATGCAATTGTAATTTGCAGTAGGGTTGGACTCTTGATCTTTATATTCTAGTAATTAAATGTATTCCTTGCTTGCCGAGTCATTTTACTGAGCGCAGAAACTACTGCAATTATTTTCACACCATGATTACCAGAACAATCCATTTTGGAGACAATATGCTGCTGTGAGGGCTGTGGAAAGTACCCCTCAAACTAATCATTTTGTATAGCCTAGAAAACCCATTTTATAGTGCTTGAGTAGGAAACACATAGAAGCATTCATTATTTAGATTAAAATGTATATATATACAGCTTTTTTTTTACATAAGTTTCTTGGTTGATTTTGAGTAATCTGCATGTATTTAATATACTTAACCCAAAGCCAAATATGTGTAACTGCATCTTTATACTACACAATCATTCTTACTGGCTGCCATGACTATCGACTAAATGTCAAAACGCAAAAGATAATGAAAGGAGGCAGTTTGAAAAATCCAATTTTCTTCTGGGTTTTGAATGGAATTTTAATTTTGTGGGCCATTTTAAAATAAAGATGTCTCATCAGGCTGAACAAAGGCATTAGTTTGCTTTCTGTACACAACTGCAAATGACATATATTAAGTTGATCAGTTAAAAACGAAGGGTTCCTATCTTTGCAATAACACAAACAATGGCATACACATTAAAATTGTATTAATTAACAATAGTATTTTAAATATGAAAGCCAGAACAAATAAAGCTCTTAGTAAATGACTTTTAAGTTTCTGTATAAAACTGTTTGATATTAGAATTTGCCTTTCAACATAACTGGTATTTGTGTATGATTTTGCTTCAAATCCAAGGAGGCGTGATAATGGAAACTGTGTTGCAAATGCCCTGATACTCTGGTTCTTTATCCTGTGTGGCTTAATTCCCTTTTTTCATAACAAAGACTACAGAAATTTAAATGCTTTTATACAATTTAAGAACCTACTCAACTGGATATATGTGGGAGCAAGGGGCTGTATTTATTTAATTACAAGTTATTCCAAAGGGCTGAATTTCTGAGTTTAGAGAAACTCGGTCCCTAATTTAAGAAAGTCCCCCTCTGTATAGGAAGTCCACCAAGGCTGTGTTCATCCCTGGAGAAATCCTCTGGTCCAAAAATAATGTCTTCAGGTTTTGTGGAACTTTGAAAGCACTGCACAGAATAAGCAAAAACGACAGCAACTCCATGATCAACCATGTTGATACAAAGCACACTCTGTAAAACCCATCTTTTCACCTGGTGTTATCTCCTAACAAATGGGCAGCAGAATGCCTAGGAAAAAGACCTTTTGGCAGGTCCCCAAACTTGGGCTACTTCTAGACATTTCAGTGTTCAACGTATTCACCGTGAAAATCTATTTTCACAGCATTTAAAGACATAAAATAATTTTCTGTTAGTCTTCTACACAGTCCTAAAGAGAGGACAAATGCTCAAGTGAGATTTCCGATTATGTTTCAGTGTGTGGCTACGCAAATCCATAACTGTCAGTGCTGAAAGATGAGGTCTAAGCACCAAAATAGGAACGGATACTGGGACAGACTTTTTAAAAAAAATAAATTTACAGAAATAAATTCAGCATATGTAGGTTGGTTCTGAAAGTCTCACAAGGAAGAGGTTTTTTGCTATTTCTTCCACCTTTCTTTTAAAGGGGTCAGACTGGGAAAATGGAGAGAGGAAGCAAGCCACAAGCAGAGGTGTGTGTGAATCAATAGGAGAGGAGGTTGAGTTCACCAGTGGCTGAAGGAACCTGGTGTGGAGCTGCAGTTGAGATACTGCAATCAGTTTTGGACCCCTCAATTTAAGAGGGACATGGAACAACAGGTGAAGGTCCAGTGGAAAGCTACCAGGAAGGTGAGGGACCTGAAGTATGTGGCCTGTGAAGGGTGGTGGAGGGGCCCAAATTTGTTTAGTTGGGCAAAGAGATGCCTAAGGGACAATACACCAGCTGCTTAAAACTACTTGAAGGAAAAAAACAATGAAATGACCAACAATTCCAGTTAACAGAAGAAGGAACAACGTGGCTTGGGAAGTTGTGAGATCATCCACTCAGGAGCTGGCTAGACAAGGTGTGATGGTCCTTCTTCAAGCAGGAGGACAGGCTAGATAACCTTCCAATCAGTTTCTCAGTAGTTCAGTCCCCACAGTGAGTTCAATTTTATGTGTGCTGTTGTTGGAGGGAGAGCTTGCTAGCAACTTACAGTCCCAGCTCCACTCCTCTTTGACATTCACATCTTAGCAACCACATTTTTAGCGCTTGCTATCCCAACAAAAATGCATCTCATCTCACTAGACCTCTGCACTATCGCGGTCATTCAGGATTTTGGCATTAGTGGCAAACCTTTGGTGAGCATCTCCCCAGCACATTCCAAAACCAAATCCCTTGTGCTCCTTTCCTGGCTCTTCCCCCAACCACTCACTCACTCACTGCCCTCCATCCTACCTCCTTCCCTGCCTCCAAACCTCATAGTTTCCTTTTGCCACGTCCCAAGAGCATCTCGCTGGGGTAGCAACAGGAAGAGACCCCGGCTGTTCAGCTGCTGGACTTCAGATGTGGCCATCACCACAGGCCACTTCCCCAGTCATCTCACCTCTTTTTAAAAATTCAGTCTTCCAAGCACCCTTTCAGATTTGGTAAAAACTCTCTCAGCACTAAAGCTTGCTTGCAAAACAAGCAACAAGCCACACAGAATAGACACATGCAATAAAAAAGATACATAAAAGCAAATACAGAGAATTATTGTCACTATTCTTTTAAATTTTGGCTTTGCCTCACTGAGAAGATTTTTTATAGTTTGCAGAGTCTAAATGATCATTTCTTTCTTGGAACTGTCACAAATAAAATGTCTGGCCATCAGTGAGCATTACCTTACGTAGCACAACAAATCTGGGGTCTCTGCAAGTTTCATTATTGAGCAAAACCACATAAACGTAGCACGTGGCTATAAATGTGCCTATTTTAACCAGAAACTGGCGCAATTCAAAATATTAATATAGGTCAAACTTAAGACCTAATCCATGACCATAAAATAAATCTGAGAGATTTATGTAACTGGACATTCTTTTCTTTTTTTAGTAAAACTAATTTAGGCAGTGACAACAATCAATGAAATAACTCGTGTGAAGTGATGGGTGAAATCCTCAATAATCTTGACTCCTGCTAGCTGACAAGCATTTTCCAATGTGACACATCCTTTCTTAGCCTTAGGAAAAAATACATACAAAGCAAGTATGCTAAAATAAAGCTTCAGCTTGAGCACCCACTGAGCTGTGGCCATTGATCAGTGGCCCTCTAGGAGCCCATACAGAAGATATGGCCCATGTCCTGCATTATTTTACTGTTGAACTTCTAACTCCCAGTAATTACAGTAGTCTGAAGTTTTTGTCAGTCCTGATCTTGAACTGATCTGATAAATACTGTTTTACTAGCAATCACATCATTCATGGATGAAACCCCAGCCTTGTTTTAAGTCCATCAAAAAGGTCTCTTTGACTTTGGTGCATTTAAGTTTTACACAATAGATGTTTTCTGGGGAGTTTTCAGGATGAAATTTTTGAGCTATTAATCATGTATGTTATTCTGTGGCTTTCAGATCATTCTGTACGATCTTTAACTAAACTATCTATGCAGCTATTATTACTAATCACCTGATTTATACTCCTGCTATTGTATCTTGCCATGTCTTTATGCGTATGTTCAAACATTTGATTGCCTCCATTAAGAAAACAATGATACCACTCAACAGCATATTTCTAAAATTTATCATAGTTAGGCATAGATTATAAATATTATTGAGCACTTTAATCAGAAGATGTGTGAAATGAATGAGAAAGAAAAATAACTAATGACAGCCTCTTCTTTGTAACTGTGCTGATGGTTCGAAGAAATCAGTATATTAATCAGAATTGATTAAACTGGCTGAGAGGTAACAATTGCTGGTGTAATATTTTTGTTACAATTGATGCTACAATAAAACTAGAACAAGAATCACTAGTCAGAGAAAATGACCTGTATTTTAAGTAGCTTTACTCAGATTTGCATAAGGGAAATACATTTATTTTTGAAGATGTAAAATTAATACATACGTGTCCAAGCTACAACAATTTATATGGACTTTCAGTAATGTGACTGCTTCCAAAAAGTCTTTCAAGATCACCTCAGGTTTTCATGCTTCTCTTCTCGTTCCCTCTTTTGTACTGTTTTTCAATTTAGCATTTTTTTTTTCCCCTGTTCTGAAATATTACTGAAGATTTCTACAATTCATCTGCTCTGTCAGTCTATTTATCTTTCCATAGCTACTATTTGTCTATCTCTCTTTTTCTGCAGTACTGACCTCCATTTACACAGAAGAGGATCTTGATGAATTCAGACACTGCTCTGCTACTAAATTAACCACATGAGGAGTTGATCCCTGCAGAGATGCTCCGTTGATTTCTCTGGGGCTCTGGTGTGAGGGTGCCTGGCTCATTTCAGATAAAAACGGACCTTCAGTTGCAATAGCGAGATTTTTCAGGGCACTGTGCACCAGCATATCCCAGCATCAACAAACTGTCATCAAAGGCAAATCAGAAATTCTCTGTGTTGTTCAGCCTGTCCTTTTTAACAGACTAATCAAACATCCAGGACTGACTTGGCAGTCACATTTTTCAGTATGTTCTAAAAGTAATGGGAGCTGGAGATACCCAAATGCCAACTTACAATGGCTTGTTTTTTCTCTTTTGTTGTATAATCAAATTCTTTTTCCCTGTATAAAAAAGTCTCTTTTCCTGCATAATCGAATTCTCCTTTATTAGTGAGCTGTTTTTTATATGACTTTTCAAACTAATAAAGGAGATGTTTCCTTCCTAAGCTGCTGCTTTGGAAGATTTAAAAGAGAAAAAAATGGCTTAATCAGACATGAAAATCAACATGGGTCTAGTACCATAGATTTGCACTGGTTTAGGATCTAATTCCAGCAAGGTCATTGTTCCTGGCTTTTGCACATCTTAGCCACTTAAATGTGTGACCCATATACCTCAGTGAGCCACTGCCATTTCCCATCTAGTGCCACTTTTTTTACTTCTATTGCATTACAAAATATGGGAGTCCTCCTTCCACTGGGTAACACTTTGTTAAATTACAATGATTTGGCCTATAGTTTTCTCACCTGGAGGGCTGACTCTTGCTGAATTTTGGAGAAGTTTTTATCAAAAATCATTTAACTATTTCTGGAAAGATGACTGGGCAAAAATACATAGTTTGCACATGGTAAACTAAACAAGCACTCACTGTATTTGTTTGAAAGGATTTAGCACTTTGTGCCAGGAAATCATTCCTCATTTGAAAGATCTGCCCAGGCCCGGCTGTGGAATAAGTCATTGAAATATCTGATTTCAGGCTTCACCCGTGGCTGGGAGAGACATGTCCAAGCTTTACAGCCAATTTCTCTGAAGACACTTTATGCTGGACATGACCAATTCCACATGGGCTAAGAGTGACACTTCAAGCGCTGCTCCTCCTGGTCGCTGGGAATTGGAAACAGAAGAGGAAACAACTATCCTGTGGTCTTAATTCCTCCCCTTCTGGTCCTGCAGAAGTGAGGAGGATTATCAGAAGGAATGGGCTGTGTGAAGGGATGAGAGCTGAATCTTCCTGGTGGAAGAAACCGCTAAGAGCAGATGAATTAAAAAAAAGAAGAAAAAACCCCCCAAAAGGTAAAGTCAGTCAAGGGATGGGATGATTGAAACTGGACCAAGCACCAGAGTGAGACTCTGAACGAATGGATAATGAGATTGGTTTAAGAAAATGAGGGAAAGGAACCAAGGAAATGGACTGTGACTGGAAATCAGTAGGTGGTGGGGATGGAGCAGATGGGAAACTCTGATTAGGAGGGCAGATTGTTCACAAGAAAGTTCAGAGTAATCTGAAATAGAAATCTTCCTGACTGCTAGCTCAGACTTTCCTCTAATATATAAATGATACTAAAAGCCTATAAAAATATTAGAGTAGCAGTTCAGGGACAGACTGAGGTCCATCTGATATAATATTCTGTTTCCAGGATACTTTTTCTTATTTTTTGTTTTAATCTAGGAAATTACATAGCTATATAGAGACATACTAAATGTAATCTTGCAACCTTTGTATTGCAGATTATTCCTGTTTGCTTCCCTAAATGCCCTGAATTTTCTGCCAGGGTTCAGTATTTATTTTTATTATTGCAATTTTTTACCCTTGACGGTACTGTTCCCATCTTTTGTGCAGAAATCGAGATGCCGGCAGAGCTGAGACCTCTAGAACAGCATTGGCAAGCTATGCAAACTGATAATTACAATTTTGTGGAGCACCTAAAAATACCTCTATCATGTTTAATCCTGTTTTTCAGGCTTCCCACCACTAGAAGGTGAAATTCCTTACGCTGTTAATCTAACGCAGTGTGATTCTCTAAGTAAGATATTTCCCTTCTTAATGTTTCACTGCAAAAAATGTGAATGCCTTTCAAATGGCAATAACTTGAATCCTCAATGCAGATTAAAATAAATATCTTCCTATTACTTTTCTTAAGAAGTCCTTATTGATATTTTATGTAGACAACAGTGATATTTAGAGATAGAACATTGGTTCCCCAGCAAGAAGCTATTTGCCTTGAGAACAAGTATTTTGTTGACAAATATTAAACATTTTGGTTTTCTGAAATGAGTATGGGTTTCTTTCCTATCTACAACATCATACTGAGAGCTCTGCGACTGCAGTCTTGACAGCACCAAAAAACTCTAAACACATAGAAAAGATACTAGCTTAGAAATAATCTTTTGTATTACATCTACATAATGAATAAGTGCCAGTACCTGGAGACAAAGACTATATTCAAGTGACTATAAACATGACTCCTGAGTGATATCAGTTGCTCTTTCCTTTCACATGAATGATATAAGAAACAAATATATCAAAATAGTTAAATGTGATATTTAGTAAAGGCTAATAAAATGGGTTACAGAAGTTAATTTCACTTCCAAAAAATGTCTTTGAAAAATAACAGAGCTTGATTCATGCATTCATTCTAATTAAAAAGATTTCCCAGGAGTGTGCAAACTTTTCTTACAGCTCCATTCAGGTAACTGGAGGATTTGTAGTACAAAAAAATAATAATAATTAAAAAAAAAAAAAATTGCTACACTTTTATATATGAATGTAGGTAAAAATTTTTGTGCATCTTTGACCTGGCTGTGGTCTCTACAGTCTTCTGAAAAGGAAAAAATAATAACCATAATAATATTAGACACTTCAGGGAGCCCTACCGAGGAAATCCCATGAGAAGCCATCCTAGTGGAAACCCAAGGACACATCTTAACATGTATATCAGAAATCTTAGGCCAACGGGACAATTTGTGTTTTCAATAGCTTTGGAAAAGATCGAAAATAGTACAAAGATCAAAAGTTATAGTTACATAGTCACTTATTAACTACTGAATATATTTAAATGTAAAAACTTTAAACATTAAAAGGTACCATAGCTAGCTTTAGACAAAACAAACCTTAGCTTAAGGTAAAATATCCACTTGTAGACTTCTACGTCACTCAGCAGTATAAATTATATAGATTATTTTTTTATTTACCTAAGAAACTCCCTAAGCTGTATAAAAAGTATCTGAATAGCACAGAATGCTAATACAGCTTTAGAAGACAAGTTGCTTTGCTTCTAATCTGATCAGTAAGGATTTTTGCAATTTCTGTAACATCAGGGCTGTACTATACATTTCCATGCAGTATGGAACCTAACTTCATATCACAATTCTGAGGTAAGTATATAAGATTATCCCCATCTTAATGCAGACAAAGTCAGGTCATAAAATGATTAAGGGACAAATCCAGTAATGGAGCTAGGTGCCTAAAATGATGTTTAAGAAAAATTCAGGCTTGTAGATGCAAAATATGGATTCTGCAAATACCTGCATGGCTGCAGAGACATAATGAAAATCCATAAAAAACAGAATTTGTGCTCTTCAAATTGGTGGTGCATTGTAAGGTGTCACTTTTTTTGTACAAGCAAGGGTGCTTCAGACTTGAAACATTTAATGCCCTAACATTGGGAACTGGATGTTCTTACAAACCGGTTCTTATCCTCTGAAGAAATCTGTGTGGCCTATTTCCTGAGAGCATGTAGCACACATGAATATGACAGAGTCCACCATAAATGCAGGGGAAGCCCCTGCTTTATCTTAAAATGCATCTGAGGGGAAACACTGCTGGCTGTTTTACTCCTGCCTTTTGGGACAACTGTCTACAGTGAGCACCCTGGACTGGGAAATGCCAGAGCTGGCTTCAGTCTCTTTGAGAAATGAGGCAATTCAAGCTGAAGGGTCCTAATTGCCACCCAAATAAACTCAAGTTGCATTTTCTGCTCCCACAACTGTTTCTGCTTTGCTGTATGATGCAAAATTCAGCGGTGGTCCTGTAAGACAGGGCTTCTCAGTTACTAGGGGGAAGTCATGCTCCCTCCTGTCTGCTCTCTTGTCCTCTCTCCAGCATGGTGCTGTTCCTACAGAAGGGTGTTCTCCAGGGATGGAGGGGACACAGGGATGAAGGCCACCACATCCAAGCACCACAGTCAGGAGGCCAACCACCAGCTGTTTGGCTGACTACACCCATTCCCACCTCTTTTTCCTCCTGTCACGGTGGTGAAGACTGAAGCAAGGCTTCTCTGTGACCACATGTGAAGTGCCCAAGGGATGGCTGAAATTTAACCATTTCCCCTGCATTTCTCTCCAGGTGACTGACTACCAAGGACATCAACTCTGGGCAGACCTCAGCAATGTGCTGTTCCACCACAGTCAGAGACACTGACCTCTCCCCACAGGTGCCTTAGAGCTTTACTATCTTTATCCTCAAGTCACTTCCCTAAACTAAACCACCTGTCTGGGGCAAAACTGGTGAAAAAACCCCACCCAATCCTATTTTGTGATTGTGCACATGAAGGATCACCATTTCTCCACACACTAACTGCTACAACAGTGATGGGTTTTGCATATTAGAATGAGTGCATAAATTATAATTTATTTATGAACTTCTTGGATTAGACAGCTATATGTTAAAAAAAAAAATTCTAAATGTATTCAGCAAAGTCTAATGTTTTGTGTAGATGCTTCACATCAGTTTACCCGCACATCCTGGCACAAAGAGCTTAAATTCATTTGTTAAATTATGTATTAGCAGGCAGGAAAAAGAAAAACATAATAAGTGGAAGAGAAAATGAATTAATTACAGAGCAGCTTTGTATGCTGGCATTGCTCAGACACACAATGTCTTGAATATTTTGTTCCCAAGGGCCAGCATTTCTGCATCAGTCCATTTTTTCGACTGAGGATGCAGGTCTGTACAGACTGAGGTCTCCAAAGGAATTTTTTTGTTGCTTTTGACAAGTGCTGAGCAACTAGAGCAACAGCTACTACCTGCACTGTAGTCATGAGTGCTCAGCACCTTGCAGGATTGAGGCAGGTGTCCCAGGTAGAACCTCTGGCTGATGTTCACAGGGGGACTCACACTTCCAAGTGGGATCAACAGTACTTTCAAACTGAATTAAAACCAACACCACCTCTGAATAGCAGTCATTCCTCCAAATCAGCTACCTGTTTCCATATCCCCATGGGCTAAGGACCAGCTGATTGTGCCGAGACCAGTGGCTGAACTCCACTGACTCTAGAGAGGCAAGACTCACTTGCAAAGTTGGTTCATCTATCATCCATTTTATGGATACTGCTGAAGAAGACCTGTTCTCTATGAGCCATAGTAGATAGCAATAGTTTGTTTATATAGGTGACTTATGTGGAGAACTAACACCAGATTTTGAAGGTCATTACTCCAGAGGTAAGCAAGCACTGCCAGTTCATGATGTGACATTTGCTCCTCCTTGAAGCACTGGACAGACCTACTGACACTGCCAGGATAAAGGGCTTTGAAGCCTGATAACATAAGTTGAAAGGCCAATGTACTCAGTATATATACAGCCTGGAGGGAGCACACTCTGTGAGAAGACTTGTTGGAGGACTTCACTTCCAGCTGTGTTGGTGCCCAGTGGTCATTGGGCTAGGAGCCACCCTCATTCCCTTACTTTCAAGTGGTGGCTTTCTTACTCTATCATCTTTAGTAAAGCTTTTAGTGAGTTAATTTTCCCAACTATATAAATTATTTGGAGTGACACCATTTTAGGATGCCTACTTTAAGACATCTAGGGCTTGATGTTTTTCAGGAGTGCTGAACATGTCTTGTTCCCTTTGACTATGAGCTAACAAGGTAGTTAAATTAGACCTACGTGAAAATGCTGCACAGGTCAAGTACTGCTCAGACCTACCTGTCATGGGAACCCTCTGATCTGTGTGTTTCAGACTACATAATAATGCCTACTTCTCACAGAAGGCTTTTAGAAGAATTAATTAGTTAATTTTGCACAGTCTTTGAAGGCTAAAATGCTATCTAAATATATTGCTGGATAGGAGTGTCCCATATCTCTTCTGTAATGAGTTTTTTTAATTAATGCTATTAATTTGAAAATGGAGAATTCTTTTCTAAAGAAATTAATATAAATGTCACTTGAGAAAAATCTAACCATGAGGTTAGATTACACATGTATTTATAGTAAAAAATGGGTGTGCAAAAAGTGATCTAGGGAAACGTACTATCATAGTACAAATACCAAAGAAATGAAAAAAAAAAAAAAAAGAAAATTCCAGGCTTGATTAATTAATTAAAGGAAATTCAAATTTACAAAATCAATGTGAACGAATTACGGGAATGCATTATTAAACAGGGAAGTCTATAGTCTAAATAGAGCCTATATTGGGACAAAGAGGTGGTAGAAGTGAGAGAATATGTTGGAAGTGTTCAAGCTGCTGAATTTTATTTTTATTTCCTCAGCATGTTATGGGATCTCTTCCATAAGATGACGGAATAGATGACGCTCCATCCTCCTGCGTGTACCCTTCACAGGGTGAGTGAAGAACTGCTATGAGGCAATATAAATTCTTAGCCATATGGACTCTTTTTAAAATTATAACTGCCTAAATTCTCAATAGCAGGAATAATAATCTACTCTTTAAATAAAAACAGGAAAAAAATGTGAATAGGTGTTAACCTTCAGTTCTCTAGTGAACTGAACTTGCCAGAAATTTCATATTAGCTTAGGAATCACAATTCTCAGAAAAAGAAACTAATTTAAATGTTTCTTCTGCTAGATCTTGACAAAATTTGGAATAATGGTGTCAGTCAAATCACATTTCTGCTAACATTATGAGACAATAAACTCTTTTCTGAATCTTGTCTAGATTCATTCTCATCTTAATTTCCTATTTGTCTATACAGATATGTAATTTTATGATGACTGAAAACAATTCAGCGATGACTTGTGTTTACTTATTCATAAAAGGGGAAGAAATACACATATTTATAAAAGGGGAAGGTTAAAACCTTATGCTAAAACCTGCATAATACAGAAAGGAGCATGTTCACTCCAAATTCAGCCTGGTGCTCAGCCATATGTTGTTTAACTTGAAGCTTGTCGCTGCTATTGATGTCCAGACAACTACTCATGGGCAGTTGTTGAAAATTAAGCAATTGTTTAAGTGTACTGGCAGATCAGAGGCGGATTGCTTACCCCTTTGCAGTAAAAAAGCTTAGCTATTAAAATAATTGAACCAGTTATATTTAATAACCATACACTGATGACTTCATATGTATGTTTCCACACAAGATAAAACAATAAAGTAGTACTCAATAGACAAACTTAGCAGTGATGTTGCATCCATCAAGCTGAGTATTGAGGTCTGAGATTTTAACTAAAACTCAAGTGACAAAACAGAAGAACAAATCTGAAGCACTTTTACAAGAGTTTAATCAGTCTTGCTGAGATATTCAAAGGAGGCAGCATGGGGCTGCCTGAATTCTCGTATCCTGATAACCCCACCCATTTACTACCTCACAGAGTTCCTGACTATCTCAAAAGAAATCTGGATTAAAATACTTCTTTAACACATTATTAACACATATCCCTTGTATTTTTGTTAAACAACTTCCTACAAAATAAACAAGAGCCATAATCGGGACTGCGACTTTCTGTATGATAATTGTCTGAAGATGTTTTCATAATAAATATTCTTTAAATTAAACACTGCAAGGAAACAATGAAATAATGGTTTCTGAGACCTTTTTTAGTTCCAGTGGCATCACTGACTGCATCACCCTCTCACTGCCATGTACATACTCTAACAAAGTTTATCCAACCAGGTATATGGCCCATCAGGTCTGTGGTGACCCCACTGCAGAAGCTGCTGATATATGGAACACCCACCCTGCATGGCAGGGAGCATAAAGTATGAAGGAGTCCATCCATACAACCCAGATTTCATTTGGAAGATGGCGTCAAGGTGAGGATGCAATTTAAAAGCTCCCAAAATTTCTGTACAATTGTGTTACATGAAATTTTAAAATAAGACGCACTTGAATATAAATAAATAAATAAATAAATAGCCGTGCATGTGTGTGCCTGGTGTGCATCATTCATATACTATGTAAACTAAACAGAAGGAAGAACATGGGCATTCAGAGTATACTGAGCTCCAGAAGTTTTTGCAGCTGTTGAAATTCCTGTGTAAGTCAAAGGTGCTTTCCCTGAAAAGCTTTTATTTAACAGAGCCTAAGAGAAAATGAAGCTTAATTTTGCTTTCAATGGCAGAACATAAACACAGGCGTATCAAGGTATTTAGCATCAGCCTAACCTGAGTTAATGTGAAGAGTTGTGTCCAAAGCCAACACCACTATTCGCATGCCCAGACACCTGCTTAAGTGCCTTGCTGGACCAGAGCCAGAGACATAATAGTGGGCCAGCTTAAGCTGATGAGAAATGTTCTGCTGGCTCCAGTGGCAGCAGGATCTAGCATTTATTGCCACTTTGCAAAATTCTGTGCTCAACAGGGGAAAAAAAATCAGGCACTCTCTAGTTCTCTCAATGGTCTACTGGGTAAAGCTTGAGTACAAAACAAATGTAGCTTATTTAGCACTAACGGGAAATGTATAATTACTGAAAATACATCAGTTTTTCCACATGAAAATAAAATTGGTTGCCTTGAAGAAACTCTTGAAATCAAGTGGCTTATTCTAATATGCTGTCTAGATCCAAATTTCCTCTACAAATTACTACAGCAAGGAAGAATAAGGTTTATAGAAATGGTGAAGAGAATTCTTAACCTTTGTGAGCTTAAAAGGGGAAGATGCTTTTAATAACATATCTTTAATTTTTCAATTGAACGCTGCTGTAATTAGTATTTTTAGAAACCTAGGTAGTGATATTGCTTTTTATTGCTTGTGTATGTAGCTTGTTAACTAGGTATTAACAGGCAAACTGGCGTGACACAGCCAATCCATCTCTGGGCAAACCTAATGATTCCAGGCATCTCTCTTGCTGCAGAAACCTTTATATTTGTGTGCTGTGAGATCATTAATCAAAGACTGAAAAGCCCTTTCTTCCCTAGTGACAGAATTCCTAACAGGGCCTTCTGCAGTGATAAGTCTCCGACTGACTACAAATTATCAATACTGATTACCAGGCTGCTGCAGTGGGGAGGGGACGGCGTGCTCGGCACTGCAGGGCTGGCCAGACTCCCACAGCCCTTCTCTCCCTCCTTCCTCTCTTTACATCTACAGCTGTCTCATGCCTTGTTCCCAGGGATGCCACAGCCAGGTGAAAACGCTTTCCATCCACAATGATTATTCCTGGCGAGCAGAACATCGGCATTCAAATAAATAAATGTATAATGCATCAATGACAACCAGTGCCAGGAAGATTTGGTGTAACCTCGTGCAATGGGATTAAGAGTGATAACAGAGTCTGCACAGAATGGGAATCTGGATGGGATTTGCTTCTTGGGGGAGGATAATAATTGCGTTGGAGCCCTCCATCCTTATTTTGTGGGATTTGTCTGTGCGTGCCTTTAATGGTGAATGATTGTGAAAACTTGGATTTGAATGCGTCAAATGTAGGTCCTACCTCATTTCGTTCCCCCAAAAAAATTAAAGATCAAGGAGTAGTAGGGTTCGGATGCTTTCAGCAGCCTGACCCCATGGCTGTTCTCCTCCTCGCGCTCCCACACCCACCCCAGCAGCCGCCCTCGAACAAAGG